>NC_135713.1:25868255-26168255 GCF_964656455.1 Halichoerus grypus | reverse complement strand
GGCAGTAAGTTGGAAATCTTTCTGAAAATGTAGACTTTGAGTGTTTGTTGGTAAAGAGCAACCCGGTTTTCTAACTGAATTCCATGACCAGATCATTTTTCTTTCAAACAAATCTACACACACACACACACACACACACACACACACCATCTGCACATATCCACATTTTCCCTTAACATTTATTACCTAGTGATGCGGTTATGATGACTTCTGATTATGAATAAAAATATATTTTCAGTTCTTATTTTGCATAGGCGTATATGGATTATTAACATATGCATTTGAAATATCCATAGAAACAGAACCAATAGAATATGTGTGTGTGTGTGTATGTGTGTGTGTGTGTGTGTGTAGAGAAAGAGAGAGAGAGATTGATTTATTATAAGGAATTGGCTCATGTAATTATAAAGGCTGAGAAGTCCCAACATGTGCAGATAGCAAGCTGGAAATCAGGAGAGCACGGGTATAAGTTCTAGTCTGAAAGCTAGCAGGCTTGAGACCCAGGAGGAGCTGATTTTTCAGTTGGAGTATGAAGGCAAGAAAAGACCGATGTCCCAGCTCAAATAATCAGGCAAAAGGAGTTCCCTCTAACTCAGCCTTTTTGTTCTATTCAGGCCTTCAATTGATTAGATGAAGCCCACCCACATTGGAGAGGTGTAATCTACATTACTCAATCTACTCATTCAAATGTTTTTCTTACCTAGAAACATGCTCACAGACATACCCCAAAAAATGTTTTACCAATATCTGGGCACCCCATGGCCTAGTCAAGCTGATACAGAAAATTAACTATTACATCTTTCCATTGACTTTTTGGACAATCCTCAATTGTCTTCCCAAGAACTGACTTGGCAGGGTTGATATTGGGATTTCAATCTGAGCCACTGAGCTAGTTTGAGGATGTATATAGTCAGATGAGTTCCTCTCAGCTTGTAGGGTTAATTAAAGTGGAGGGCTCTGCTGGTCCAACCTTCCCAGAGCCAAAAGGACCATGCTGGTACATTCATGCTTTCCCCTAGCCATAGTGAGTCCCTGCATCTGGCAACTTTTTCTGTAAGAGCCAGATAGTAAATATTGTAGGCTTGCAGGCCAATACAGTCTTTATTGCAACTACTCAACTCAGTCATTATAGTGCAAAAGCAGCTATAGACCCTATGTAAACCAATGGGCTAGCTGTGTTCCAATAATATCTTATTTACAGAAAAGCAGGTGGCTGGTCTGTGGGCTATAGTTGACTGACTCCTAACTTAGAGTGTTGTTTTCATCTGCATGGTTGCACTTGGGTTGCTGGGACTTCTGTATTGCAATGTACAAAAAAAAAAGGAAAGAGATAATGAAATTGCTCAAGCCGAATTTTTTAAGGCCCAGACCCAGAAGTGGCACATCATCACTTCTATTCATATCCCATTGGTCCAATCTTAGTTGCCTAGCTGCTAGGGAGGCTGGGGAATCCAGGCTCTACCTGGATAGGCATGTACCCAGCTTAATTTCTGTCATGCCTGGGAAGAACAGATTTTAGTGGGAAACTAGCGGCCACTGCCACATGAGACCAACCACTTAGGCGACAATTCTGCAAATTACATAGTAAGTCTCTCCCTTATTGCAAGTTTTATTTAATTAGGAAGTTCTTTTTTCTTCATTTGAAATAATTCTCATAAAATATTTTCTGAGGGTGTTACATATAACTGAATAGTTATATACAATTTAGAACTTATACTCATTAAGAAATATTTACTGAGGGGACGCCTGGGTGGCTCAGTTGGTTAAGCAACTGCGTTCGGCTCAGGTCATGATCCTGGAGTCCCGGGATCGAGTCCCACATCGGGCTCCCTGCTCGGCAGGGAGTCTGCTTCTCCCTCTGACCCTCCCCCCTCTCATGCTCTCTCTCTCTCATTCTCTCTCTCAAATAAATAAATAAAAATATTTAAAAAAAAGAAATATTTACTGAGTGCTTGCTTTGTTCTAAGCTATTCTGTGATTTGTACCTTTTGGGAGTTCACAATAAGTTTAAAGAAATAAAATATCTCAACATAGAGACTATCAATAAATAATCAATTATAATGCATTCTATAGGCATTCAGAGGAAGAGGAAGAGATAATTCATATTTCATATCTAGGATATGACTTTCTATTTTCACACTGAGTGGATCCTGTTGCCTTGTTTTACATGGAAACAGTTGCGAACTGAATCTGAAAGACTTGTCTTCAAAAAATTGCTTTTGGAGTAATATGTCGTAGTATTATCAGCCCTTATTTTCAAGGGAAAGAAACCCACTCAAGATAGTTAAAGTGAAAAGAAAATCAATGGCCAGATTCAGGGTCTTTGATAATGCCAGGCCACTGTCTTTATCTCTGTTTTCCTTTATGTGTTAGCTACATTTTTAGAAGAGCTTTTTCCATGTGGCTGGAAAAATGGCCACTGGCTATTCCAAGTCTATATCATCTTTACACATTTATAGCTCAGATTCCAGACAAAGAGGAGGTATCTTTCCCAGTGGCTTCAGCAGAAAAGTCCCCAAATCAGTCACTTTGGGTAGGGGGAAGATAAACAGGGACTGGCCTTCCCTCCATCATGAACTTCTGGCACTGAGAAAGACTGGGTCGGCCCCACCCAAGGGATGAAGAATGGAGATAGGTAGTTTTCTAACAGAAAGTTGGGAAAAAATCATTCAATAAATACGTCTTATTTTTGGCCACACATAAAATACACAGTTACATTTAAAAATATGCTGTTACTTTCTCATTTTATAGAATTGCACACTCCTTACTGAATTTTAAAAAGGATGTATGACAGTATGTTCTCAAACCTTGAACGATAGGTAGGTAGATAGATGAAAGTTAGTAGATAGATGTGAGCCTGAGTGATAGGTTCAGGATAACTCTAGGTGCTGGGGCTGCAGAAATGAGTGAGACCTGGGGTTCCCTAGCCTCATGAACCTCATGACTAATGGGGTTAGTTAAACATGTAAACAAACATTACAAAACAGTATGATAACCATCAACAGATAATGATCTTGCACAAAGGAATAAAATCCTCCTTGGTCTTTTATGGTATTATTTCTTGCCTTTTTTTGGCTTTTGTGGGGAACATAAAAATGTAAAAACCAAATACACCAAATTTAGACTCAGTAGACTTTGGATAACCTCTAGCTGTGTGTCTTTAAGCAAGGATATGACTGCTTTAGTTCTCAGTTCTCATGAGTGTAAAGGGAGTGGGTTGAACTAGATGATTGTCTACATTCCTCTATGTTTTAAAATTCTAAATATTTTAATATATAAGACTCTAGTAATCAGTGGTGACTTCGTTGGTATTGTTTGTCAGGATGTATAGAAACTGAGAAGCCACTAGATGTCATCCTCTCACAGATTTTGTGCTATTCCGACCATATTTTATTTTATTTTTTAAAAGATTCTTTATTATTTATTTGATAGAGAGAGACAGTGAGAGAAGGAACACAAGCAGGGGGAGTGGGAGAGGGAGAAGCAGGCTTCCCACTGAGCAGGGAGCCCGATGTGGGGCTTAATCCCAGGACCCTGGGATCATGACCTGAGTGGAAGGAAGGCAGACTCTTAACAACTGAGCCACCCAGGTGCCCCAATTCCAACCATACTTTAAATGCCAGGATATCTGGGAGCTGAGTGGGACCTTAAGAATCCTATCCGTTATGGTGACTAACATAACATAATGAGATAAAATAAAATTAAAAAAAAAAGAATCATATCTGTTCAATCATGTCTGTTAATTAAAAACAAAAACAGACTATTTGGATTAGATAGATAAAATGACTTAGCTAAATTCATGTAGCTAGTTAGCATTAAAACTGGATTTCTTGACGTCTAGTCCAGTGGACTTTCCTCTCTCTAGACTGAATAATGTCTGGAAATGATGTTTTGCATCAATTCTCAACTTTGATAATGTTTTTTGTTTCTTTTTCTTCCTGAACATATTACTTCCTATGTAATTTGGGGATCTTGGATAGACTGTTCAAATTTCTGTGATTTACGATTATACCAATGACACTGGACAAAAAAAGTAACATTATTCGGAGATTAATCCTCTGCCTTGAGACCTGCTTGCATATAATTCACAGGAGAATGTAAGATATTGAGTAGATGTGAATGAAAATGGCAATCAAAATTCACAAACCCCTGGCTTATCTAAAGTTTAGACTTTAGCAACCTCAGGTTTTCCTTTCTTAACATGGCCCTGAATGGAAAGTAAGTTGAAAAGGGCTTTCTTTGAAAAGTGTAATAGCTTTTTTAAGGTCTCTGCATCAAACCCATTAACATTCACTTCTGTATCATCCTTTGAACCTTATCTAACATGCAATTCTTAATAAACATGGTTATCTAATTCTTGGCTTAGAGGACTCTGGAGGATTCGAAACAGAATGGAACTGTAAGAGGTAGGCCCACTAAAATAAGAAACCACAGCAGATAGCCTGATTATAAGGGGACAAATTGCTAGACTCAAAAAACCCCCACAAAACTGTATTATACATCATTATAAAATGACAAGATCTTTATAATGACAACCTTGTGTCTTCAAGAAAAGGTTAAATTACGTTGCTATCCTTTGTGACATAGGAGCTTTTTTTTTTTAATTGAAGTATAGTTGACACACTGTTACATTAGTTTCAGGTGTACAAATAGTGATTTGAGGACTCTATATGCTATGTATGCTCACCGTAAGTATAACTACCGTCTGTCACCATACAACATTATTGCGATACCACTGACTGTAGTCCCTATGCTCTACCTTTTACTGCCGTGACTTATTCATTCCAGAACCAAAAACCTGTATCTTCCACTCTCCGTCACCTATGTTGCCAATTCCCCCATCCTCCTCCCCTCTGGCAACCACCAGTTTGTTCTCTGCATTTATGGATCAGTTTCTACTTTGTTTTGTTTTTAAAATTCTACATATAAGTGAAATCATGTGGTGCTTGTCTCTCTCTTCCAACTTATTTCACTTAGCGTAACACCCCCTAGGTTCATCCATGTTGTTATAAATGGCAAAATCTCATTTTTTTATGGCTGCTATATAATTAATTATAAGCTATCAAGATGAATGCATACACCTTCCCAAGAAAAGCTGTGAAAACAGAGGAGCTCAAAATTAAAAAAGAAGAACAGAAAGGAAGGCCATGGGTTAACTTCTCTGTTGGTGGTGAAGTAGCAGGTCCAATCTACTTTCCAAAAGATAAAAAGTGATCAGAGAGATTCTGCCAGAGATAGGAAAATGGGAATACTCTGCACCAATACTGAGATGTGACCCATCTGTTCATGAACGCATATAAAACTATGGCTCTCCTACTGGAATGGAGTTCTGTGAATCTAAGGGACCAGCTCTTGTATTCTCATTTTTTTTCTGTTCCATTCCATCCTGAAGGAACACCTCACCAGGACTTGCACTTAAGCTATTCTGTTTTAGTTTATATCTGCCCTGGGTTAGACAGCTGGGGTGATCTGCTGTTTTTCCTACTTTATGTGGTCAGGCTTCAGTCTTTTTCTCCCTTTTTAAAAAAAATTCTCTTAATGAACTTATTCTTAAGAAATGAAAGTTGCTTATTGTAGGAAGATTCCAGTTGTTTTCAACGAGGAAGCAAGACAAGTTGACCATCACATGTGTCCACACCTCTCAAGCATGTGCTGATTGAATTTCTATATTCCCTCAAGTAACCCCATGTTGGGCAAAATGGTTATGATGTCAGAATTCAGTAAATAACCAGGAAATGTGCTCTATTTTGACGTGGCAATTTCATATTCTCTTGTCTATTACTGTCAAAAAACTTATTTCCTGAATATTTTGATTCCATTATAGTGGTGCCAATCATGTTGTTGTGTTAAGGTGGTATCAGCATTCCCACTATAAACTTTGTCAGGCTTTTGCAACTTGGCTGTAAAATTCTGCCTCAAGTCTGAAATTTGCTGTCAATCCCAGAGCCATTTAGGAAAGATGAAAATAAATTATCTTAACTTGAACAAAATGTTGAAGAGTCTAAATAACAGCAAAAACCTCCAATTGTTCAAATCTAGTTGCTATTTTTCATCAACTCCAAATCCTAAAGCACAATTTTTGAATTCAGTCAGTTCTCTCATTCTGTATGACTTTGAATATACTTTAGAAGTTCACTTTGAGATCTCTGCAAATAAACCAAGTCAACATCTGGGTGAGAACATAATTCTCTTTTCAAAAAATTTCTTGTTTTTAACAAAGTCATTTCGTAAAGGTTATACAGTGGAAGGGCAGACAACATGAAGGCCCGGAGGAACCATTCATGTGTGTTCTGATGCTGTCCTTCTTCAACCTTAGAGATGAACCCACAGAAATCCTGCTTCAGTTGTCTTTTTCTCTCATGTTACTTGCATTATTTTTTTCCCATTTTAAAGTTTTAGTTCAAATTCTACTTTTCATTTTAATAGCAAGGGACTTCGGGGGGTGGAAGTAAACAGAACAGAGCTGCACATCAAATTCACTTTATAAAAATTTCTCTTTGTACCTTATCAATAAGTGAGCCAGAGTGTTGTGGAAGTGAAATGCTTTTTCAGTTGAACCGTCTTTCTGGAAAACTTTAATTTTTAACTGCCAATTTGTCTGTACTTCTCAGTTTTTAACCCACTGGCTCAATGATGACTTGGATGACCCTGAGGCTTTCATTGAAAACTTACTTCCAGAGATTAGGGCTCTAGTCGGGCACAGTCCCCCTCTGGGGATGTTTTGTGCTCTCACTGACTTCAAAGCAAACTGAGCCCAGAGAGAAAGATAATAAGCATAGTGGGGATATCTGAGCCAACTTTGTATTCAGAATATTTTGGGGTAGGGTTCTTGGGATGAACTAAGCTATGTACAACTGTTAATCATATTCAAAGCCATAAATAATAATAGTAGGTTTCAGTAAGTTAAATTTAAATTGAAAGCCAATCAGTTGAAAAAATAGCAGATGCATTATGAGACCCGATGCTAAATATGCTTCCTGAAAAAATGACTTCATTCACAGTTCTACAAGCACAGTAAGGAATACAGAATGAGAAAGGGAAAGAGAAGCCTTGTCACCACCTTGCTGGGTGATTTTCACTAAGTTGCTACACTTCTCTGAATGTCAGTTTTCTTCTACATTTAAAAAAAAAAGAAAAAGAAAAGCAAGCTAACATAATAATATTTTTTAATAGTTTCGCAGGGATTGGCATTTTTGTTCTGGAAAGGGCCAGGTAGCAAATATTATCAGCTTTACGAAACACATGATCTCTGTCTCAACTGCTCTGTCCTTGTAGCTAGAAAGGAGGCATTGGCACTATGTAAATGAATGGGTGTGGCTGTGTTCTGATCAAACTTTATTTACAAAAACTGGTGGCCTGCAGGCCATAGTTTGCTGACTCCTGGTTTAATGCGTGCTTGTGTACTTCCGTGCCAGGCAGGTGTTAACCGCTTTACATACAGTAATACACCTAATGAGGCAGGTACTATTATTGGCATCAATTTATGAATGAAGAAGCCAAAGCTCAGAGAGCTTAATTCACTTGCCCAAGGACACAATGCTAGTTAATGGCAGAGCTAAGTTTTGGCATTAGGTCCACTTGCCTCATCCTTAAAGACTTACCTTCCTACCTAAGAGAGCTTCCATAATGGAATAGCCTGCAGTGTAGACTAGGAAAATGATCCAAATCTTAATAACTCCAACTGATGAGTGCCACAAAATAGCATCAGATTAATTTACCTCAAAACATATTTTCCAGATGATTCTTGGAATTTAGCTTGGTAATGTGGGTCAGAATATTTTTTTTCTGATATGCGACTATACTTGTTTCACCCACATTTTAGCTTCAAGGGGAGGGATTCTCCTTCTCTACTCATGTATTTAATACTTTTTCCACTTGTTTTTCTCCCTTGAAAGCAAGAGAAGAACTATTAAGATGTACTATTTACTTAGGTTTGTATTTTTCTTTTTAAGTGGGAAAAACTTAAAGCATATTTTATCTGGTTTTCTCCTGTAAGAGAAAAAAAATGGAACCAATGAGAAAGCCTTGGCAAGTACCACAGAGATGGTGAATTGTAATTCAACATGAATGTCATTCCCATCCTCTTGTGTGATTTGACAATCACTGAAGGGCTTGCATTTTTAGCTGTATGGCATTTGTAATGCGGAAAAGTGTATGCATTTTTACAATAAGGTTGTTGGATTGTTACTCAGGCAGAACAGCTCATTTGGCAAGGCTTAGAAGTATATTGAGAATCCAACTTGATTTATCTCCATCAGGCAGGGGAGAGCTCCCACAATAGCTCATGTCTTCCAACTGGCTCTGCCTGGCTCCCGGGGCAGGCTGAGACTGAATAAGAAAACAGTAGAGTATTGACGGGAGAGTTCCCGCACTTTCAATGTGGTAGAAAGAACCAGCTGTCAAGCTTTTCTATAGATTGGGTGTGATCTGTGATGCCCTTCACAGCTCTTCTTTTAGATTTCCCAGGAGATCTTATCAGAGGGCCTCTCTGCTTAAAGGAAGGTCTGTAATGCATCAAAGATTCCCAATGAACCTGACCTAAGCAGGGTGAACTTCTTCATTTCAAAAGTTACCTCTTAACCAATGAGGTACAAGAGGGCACAAACAGACCCTAATGTCTGGACTTCCAGGACAAAGTACACATACATACCCATGTTATGTGTGTGTCCTGGCTGGGATACCTGAAGCATCCTTTATGATGGAGCCAGTCAGGCTTCTGAAGCCCCATGAGCTTGCCCTGGTGTTTGGATTGATGGGAGTTATGAATGTTTTGTGGACAGTAAACCTCCATGGAAACTCTCTGAAAGTCTTGCATGAATTCTGTTAAAGGTCTCATTCAACCAAATCAGTGTTGATAGTTTATTTTGTGGGAGTAGTGATGCAAGGTGCATAGTTGCCACTAACATCATCATCAAGCAGTAGTAAGTGACCCATTTGGGGACAACACTGTATATCAGTGCCATCACCTACCTGTCTTTCCAGAGTCTCCCACTTCCAGGAATTTCCACACTTTGTGGTCCTGATGCTGATCCCTCATTTTTATGCCCCACCCAAGCCTGCCTTTTCCAGGCTTGCTACCTATCTCTGTATCTTACTCATTTCTCCAACTCTGGCAAAACCATGTTGCTCATATTGGCATAAAGCACATTGTTTTTAGGAAAATTAATCTTCCATTATTTAAATTGCAATTAAGTCCGAAGAGCAGAAACTAGATAAAATTTCTTGTTGCTTTTTTTTTCTAACAAAGGAATAACAACTGAATCAAATACTAGGTTGAATTATAGCTCTCTAGGAGAAGCAATTAATATACATAACATTAAGGTGCATGGTTTCATTAGACATAAAATTAAACTTTTGAAGACTAGTGTTTCAAGGGGAAATCCTTACAAATGAAGTAGAAAGTACACATTTATGATAACAGGATATAGAACACATGTAAACCATTGCATCTCTTTATAGAGACATCAGGACAAAGATGTGGTATTTAAATTCTTGAATTGTCTGGAGAGTTCAACTAATTATCTACTTATTGATGTAGAATTGATCTTCTAGGAAGTTACAGAGATGATTTTTGTTCCTGGAGAGAGATAATTACCCACATTTTTTTCATTTTTGGTAAGATTTACTTTGCTGGAATGAGTAAAAGATGCATTAAGATTAGACATTTAATTACAAACCATCAGCAGAGAATTTGTCAGTTCTTCTTTCTATAATGTTATTTAGAAACATATTTCATTTTAATCCATTGTTTTGGTAAGTTTATCTTGAAATACATTTCTTCTAAATAAACAACATGGTCAGTTTCCCCTAGAGAATTATATTACCCAAAGCAAAGCAATGATGAAGTAATGCCACTTCCTCCCTAATCAAAATTTTTTTCTGTTTGTAATAATAATATCTACTCACCCTATAACATCTGAAAATATATACTATTATATGAAATTATATAAAAATATTCATAATCCTATTGCTCATAATAAGCACTGTTACCATTTTGGTATTTTCTTCCAGCCCTTATGCATACATGTATACAGTAGTGTGCATATACCCCGGGGTCACAGTAGGAATATTAACCAAAATTTAACTGGATTATGAATTTAACTGGATTATGTCCTCATCTGCATAGGTCCAACCTCCAACTACAGCCTTCTAGCTCCACTTTACCCTAGTTATTTCTGAGAGTCTCTGTAATGTCCCAGACGAGCTCATAAATAGTTTCTCACGTGCTGTTCTATTCTTCTTATTGCCTTCTTCTGCCGTTGCTTCTTGCTCACTGAGGAATCCTCAGAATCTAGAAGAATGGCTGGTACAGAGATCTGTTCAATAAATTTTATTGAGGTATTCAATACATGAAAAGGCTCCTTGAGGGATATGTCCCAACAGAGTCCCAACTGCTGGTACTCTTTCTAAGTGTCATCCCCTTAAGGGTGCAGTCTCCTCATGCTCTTCCAAAGTTCTCATTGTATTGAAGAAATGCTTCACACAGAGGTGTGGAGAAGGCCCTGCTTCCTAGCTTTGTGCCATACTTTGTCACCTAAAACATCAGTGCCTTACTGAGCAGGTCCCCATGTCTCATGGAGTCCCTTTGAAAACATTTCCTTAGGCTTCTACCTGCAGCCCCCTCTTCACTGGACTCAGAGATAGGGTTGGGAATAATACCTGAAACAGACGCCATGATGTCTCCTCCGGTTGGTGTCCTACTTCTCTAAACATTTTCGTACGAGTGAAATTTGATTATAAGAGAGAAAAGGAATTATACATTTGGTACTCAGCAAATCTGTTTAGAAGGCTTGAACAGTGGGCAAAGTCGACTCAATGCCTTAGGGGTGTGTTTTGCTTAAGAAATGCCTGAGAAAGTGGGAGAAAGACAATACTATCTCATTTACCTTGGCTATCACTTTGTGATAGTGGTATTAAGTACTGTATTAGAGTTGTATTTGCCTCTCTGCATTTTTTTTAAACCTCAGCTAGAGCATCTACCTTTTTCTTCATTTTTTCCTTCTAGATTCAATGCCAGTCCTCCATCCCACACTCATTCTCTCTCTCCAGACATGTATACACACACACACACACACACACACACACACACACATTGGAAGGATCACCTCCATTCTTAACAGACTGATATGATGAAGTATGGCTTCTCTCTTTCTTTCTTTTTTTCCAGGCAATCTTTCTAAAAAGGTCACAATATTAGTGAGCTGACTCCCATCTACTCTTTCCTGAAGAAGACTTGTCAATGGATCTTTTCCAGGTTTTGATGAAATTTTCATGTTTTGGGTTTTTTATTTATTTAATTCAATTTTTTGAACCATATAATCAGATTCACTTTTCTTATGATTTACTTAATCCATTCACTGATGCCAGACTCATCCCTTGATACACAGGGAAAATTTAGCTTATGCAAGACAAAAGGGATCAAGTCCATTTAATATTCAAGATCAAATACTAAAGGGAAAAAAGTGATGAAATTTTCAGTTTTAGAAACCCAATGATTGTTTTTGTTCCTAGCACTTCAGTGTGTGAGAATTTTTTGAATTCATAAATTGAATCATAAGGATGATAGCTTTTGGGGCTGGCAGCTCCAAAGGTGCCTGAAAACTTGGGGATACATTTCACCTCTAGCAAAGCTGCTCTCAAAGGCCCTCTGTGAGCCAGTAGGATATTTTGCAGATTGAAGAACAAAAGTGGGGACAATATCCAGAAAAGAGGGTAATCTGGGATTTCTCAGAATGATTTTGAAAACCATCCCAAATCTTATTTTTATTCTTTCCCTACATGAACTCAGTTCCTGGCTCATATCAGATGCTTTCCTGCCTCTCTGTCTCCTCTCATGTCATTTCCAACTTGGCACCAAGGCCATGGGAAAGCTACCATAGCCCTCCCAACCCTTTTCCTGAAGCCACCTGTGATCTTCAAGGCTTGCCTTGAGTCCCTCCTCTTCTTTGTTGCGTTCTCTGACTATTCCAGCCCTTATTCAATTTCCTTTTGCTCTAATCACCTCCTGAATTTGTAATTTGTCTTACATTGTTTAGCAGTTAGCTAATATTTGGTACT
Source organism: Halichoerus grypus (assembly GCF_964656455.1). Classification (NCBI taxonomy): domain Eukaryota; kingdom Metazoa; phylum Chordata; class Mammalia; order Carnivora; family Phocidae; genus Halichoerus; species Halichoerus grypus. Next base: position 26,156,198 of record NC_135713.1, on the reverse strand, counting down.
GGTCCAAGTTATTGACTTGGAATCAGGACATTTATGTGTTAGCCCAAGTGCATTTACTAGGTAGATGTCCTTAAGTCATATCACCTTCCTGATTTTTCTGGATCTTAGTTTTCTCATATAAAAAACAGGAATAGCTATCATATCCAAGATGCCATTTGTTTAATTCTATTACTTCTGTTGTTCAAGTAGATTTTAATTACACATAGAAACATATCAGACCCTTCTATTTTCATTATCCTTAGCTGGCTACTGTATGCAAAGAACTCAATAAATGAATGATTAGTGGTGTACTCAAACCCCCAGAAAGTACAAATATTTTAATTTTTATTCTATTCTTCTATAGATAGAGGAAATAATATCAAACATTTATTGTTGTGTTTTGGATGTGGTCTACAATTAGCCCAAGGTTTTCTACATTTCCTACATCTAATAGGATTGTAAAATGAGAATTAGCGGTCAGAAGATGACTCTGAAACCCTATACAACTTTAAGTATCTCTTCCTGCATGGCAAAAGTTATCCACTGGGGCAGTTTTATCTCTTAGGAGATATATGTAGCAATGACCGGACATTTTTGATTCTCAAAATTAGAGAAGTACTGTTGGCATTTAGTAGGAAGAGGCACAGGATGCCATTACATATTCTACAACATAAATGACAGCCTCTTACAACAAAGAGTTATTTGGTTCAAAATGTCCATAGTGCCAAGGTTGAGACACCTACTATATGACACACCTATTAAGGATAGAGATTATATCTTATTCACATTTGTCCCCTAGAGATCAATACTCACATCCTCCAAAAATTTATCTAATTGTCAGTCTGGTTTTATTTATTTATTTATTTATTTATTTATTTATTTATTTTTAAAGATTTTATTTATTTATTTGACAGAGAGAGACATAGCTAGAGAGTGAACACAAGCAGGGGGAGTGGGAGAGGGAGAAGCAGGCTTCCTGAGGAGCAGGGAGCCCAACGCGGGGCTCAATCCTAGGACCCCGAGATCATGACCTGAGCTGAAGGCAGATGCTTAACCACTGAGCTACCCAGGCGCCCCATTCTGGTTTTAATATTGGGTACATTTTATGAAAGTAAAATTGATTCATAATTGATCATTTATGTGGACCTCTTATTTGGTCATTTTTAAATAATTAGAATGTAAAATTAGAACAATCACCATTCTAACAAATAAGATGTGACATCAAAGCCCTTAACACCATAGTTCTCTGAATATTAAACCTACATAATCCTATTCACAAATAATAATAAAATCTTTTTATAATGAATTCCCTGAAATCAACATATTCCTCTGAAGTCAATTTATGGTACCTAAATTTCATGACTATGAAGCACATTTCCAGATCTGAAGATGCAAGAGTCATGATATCCAGTTTTTTTGTAATTGAATTAGTGAGGAGAGAAAGAAAGGAGACATTTGATGCTTCTACCCTTAGTGGTAATATTTTCATTTTTCAACTTTAACTTTGAGTATAGGATTTTTTTTAACTACTTGAGAATTTGTGTAGATTCCATTGTTATTTACCAATTGAAGGTGCAAATATTTAGAAGATGCTAGTTCCTGGACTGATTGACCCATTCAACCAAATATGTATAGATTAACCACATGTACAAGGTCTTCTATGGTAGATAAAGACTGAAGAGCAAGGACTCAGTTCTCTAGCAGTGTACAGGCAATCAGGAGAGATAAAACATATCTATGTATAGCTATAAAACAAAACAAACTAAAAAGTTTATGAGACAGATACAAATAAAGATCTAGTTCAGAGCAGGAGAGCTTATTTCCAACTGCTGGGAGTGGTGGCGGTGGGGCCGGCGCGGTGGGGGGGCGGGATGCGGATAAGTCAGAGAGGAAGTTTGGGACCAGGAAAGATGGACTATCTATAGAGAAATAAAGTGCTCAGTCGCCTTTGCCATTCCTGGCCAATAACAAAAGCATCATTTATTGTGTGTGGGACTTCTTAGAGCTTTTGATATTCTAAGTGAACCTCAAGAGAAGATTATGCAGCACATCTCAAACTTCTTAGTACGTGTCACTTTATTTGTCAGGATTAGAGTTTCATAGGACACATTTCAGAAAATGTCATTCTACTCTGAAAGAACTGACTGAATGTGGAAGAAGGCAGGCCTTTGGATATCTGTACAGCACATTTGGGGAAGGAGAAAGGAAGTAACAATTCTCATGTGACAGGAATTGTGCTGCATTTTGTATGTCACCAATCCCACGGGCCACTATAAAGTCTCAGCCCAAGGAAAGGTTTGATCTGGAGACCAGGGTTAAGCAGAGAAAGGCCTCAAGACTTTTGGGTATGAGGCAGGATTACACATATCTGTTTCATGTCTAAGCTTTCTTCATTATAAACCAGAAATCTGGGTTAACTTCCTAGTAGCATGCAGACTGGCTACATCACTTACCCTGTCCCTTACCTGCCATTAAACAGGAGCAGTATATAAAGAGAAGGTTCCAGGACCACCCCCCCGCCCCTGCTGTTGCGTGCCTTTTTCTTCCATTTCCAAGTAAGAGATTTAATCTTTGGGATTATGCTTTGCTTTTCTTTTAAAAATAAAAAACTGTGGCAGTTTTGAAAGAGGTACAGAATGCTTCTTTAATTGTAAATAATTGTTTCATGTATTTGGCAATGGAGGCCACTTGGAATTGAAGGGTCTCAAGGTCAAAATGTGGCCCCATTCTGACAACATCAAAGCCTCTTCTGTTCTCTCCAAAAGGCAGAGAGCAGACATATCAGCTTGATCCAACACATACTTTTCTTGCAACCAATGGGTTATTTATTGTTTTTGTACACACTGACAAGTAATGACAGAAGGCAGGGACTGGGGAAGCATCCTGCCAAATGACTGCCTTCCCTGAGCATCTGTAAGGGAACATTATAAAATCATAGAATCCTAGAGTTGAAAGGAACTTGGTAACCCAAATAAAAGAAACCAGCTCTCCTAGACAGTATAGGGGGAAACTGAGGTTTCTCAGAAAGTTTAAGTGACCTGCTTTAATCAAACAGCCATAAAAGCAGATTTTGGACTAATATCCCACTCCTAGTCTGCATTCATTTTTCTACACCATAAATTTATAATTTGGATTTTATTATACTACAGTCTCTATTCACACTGGATTTTAAACTCTTAGTTTGTTTATGTGTAAATTGGGATTTCCTGCTATCCTTTCCTTAGACACAAGACTTTGGAGGCTTCTAACTAGAAACACTAGATGGTTCTGGCAAAGTTGAGTTTGGATGGAATAGAACACAAACAGATTTGCAACAGGGATTCAGCTTTGTTGAAAATCCACTGAGTTTGAAAAGTAACATACAAAACTGCCAGGTAGGAATATGTCTGGGGTTTTAGTGAATCCAGAATATTGAGAAAGAGTTGGAGAATTTAGACCAAACTGCTCATTGCTTGACTTGCTCAGCCCTCCTCAGCACTCCTAGCAAAGTTTGGTAGAAAACACTGGAAATAGGTTTAGTGTATAAATATCCCAGCTGGTGAGATGGAAAGCATCCTAGTGACTAACAGAAAACATTTCTGTCTTGGAATTGCTCCAAATGTAAGAGTAACAAGGGTGGAAGTGGTGTGCAGACATTGCTTTTAAACCAGAGAATTCCAGTTCTTTCAGGAAGTCCTCCCAGATTAAGTCAGGGCAATAAGCAGCCAAAACAATCTTGAGCTCATGCTTTTATTCTCAGTATATCCAGTAAATAATTAGCAAATATTGCCAAGCATCTTCTGTGTGTCAGGCACTGAGGATACAATGCCTTTTAGAGGTGCTCTTTCCCCTCAGCATTTTGTCCTCTATCATGGAATTTCCAGAGGACCTCTGGAAATTGTCCTTGACCTGCAGGTATCCAGGTATATCTTTGACTTGTTGTGGAAGGAAAATTGAATTTAATCCACAGCTGAAGTTCAAATATCAATATACTTACTTGTCTGATGCACTGGGATGAGGGACAAAGTGGCAGCCAGGGATCATGGATCCTCTGAGAGAAAACGATCATGAGTCTAGAAAGTGGGTTCAGTGTCTCAGAGAGAATAACATGGTCATGGTCTGGAAGTTGGAGAGTGCCGTGGTTCCAGTTTTGATATGAAACTATACTTGACACGGTCTGTTCTCCCTCACCTTCTATGGGTACTTATTTCATTCTATCATGTATTATGCTATTTACATGTCTCTTTTTCTATCTAGGCCGTAAGGATATGTATTTTTAAAAATAGTAACTTGTTTTTTCTCTTACTTCAAGAGAAATGCATATTTATTATCAGACACTTAGGAAATAAAGATAAGTAAAATGAAGAAACAACCAGTTAAAATGGTGGTGCATAACCTTCTAATGATCTATAGAGATCTAAATATATGTATATATACATATTGAGATGCTCATACATACATGAAACAATAACATAAATGGATAATAAATGGATATAGGCATACTACTTTATCTACCTGAAAGTAACCATATGTCTCTGTGTCATTAAATATCATCAACACCATTATTTTTAAATAACTTTATAGCAATCCATCTTGTAGATATACCATAATTTATTTTATTAAATTTCTTGCAATTTGACATTATTCCCGTTTGGACATTATTCTATTATTTAAAAAAATGCAATAAATACTATTTGGCTTATTTTTTCCACATATCAAAGATTTATCCTTAGAACAGATTTTTAGAATAGAATTCATGGGATGAAATGCACAATTTGATGAAATTTGACAAAATTTACTGTTGTGTAACAACCATCATAACCATGATATAGGACCTTTCTATCACCACAAAAAGATCCCCTGTGTCATTTGCAATCCATCTCCTCTCCCCATTCCCTGGCTCCATTAACCACTGACTTGCTTCCTTTCACTATACTTCCGCCTTTTCTAGAATTTCATGTAAATGAGGTCATACAGTATGTAGAGTTTTCTTTTCTTTTCTTTCTTTTTTTGGTCTCACTTCTGTTACTTAGCATGGTACTTTAGAGATTCGTTCACATTGTGTGTTTATTGGTAGTCATTTTCTTTTCATTGCTGAATAATATTCTATTGCATGAGTACATCACAAAGTATATATTCCATTTATCATCTGGTGAATATTTTTCTCCCACTTTTCAGCTTTTATGAGTAAAGCTGCTATGAATATATGAGCACAAGTCTTCATGAAAACATGTATTTTCACTTTTCTTGAGTAAATATTTAAAATCTTAGTTGCTGGGTCACATACATGCTTAACATTATAAGAAATGGAAATTTGTGAGCATTTCAGTTGCCCTACATCCTTGCCAACACTTAGGTTATCAGTCTTTTTGATTTTAGGAGTTCTAGAGTTCTACAGTATGAGTGGTATAATCAATTATGGTTTTATTTATTTTTTAAAGATTTATTTGTTCATTTTAAAGGAGGGGGAGGGGCAGAGGGAGAGAATCTTTTAAGCAGACTCCCCATTGAGCATTGAGCGCAGAGCTGGTCCTTGAAGGGCTGAATCTCAGGACTCATGAGATCATGACCTGAGCCCAAACCAAGAGTCAGACATTTAACTGACTGAGCTACTCAGGCACCCCTCAATTATGGTTTTAATTGCATTTCCCTGATGACTAATGATATTAAGAAATTTTTGCCATTCATATATGTCCTTTGGTAAAGTGTCTATGCAAAATCTTTTTTCCTTTGTTCTTGTTTTCTTCCTAATGAATTGTAAGCATTTTTAAAAATATAATTTGGGTAAAAGTCTTTCATTAGATATATGTTTTGCAAATATCTGCTCATATAATAGTTTGTGGCTTGCCTTTTCATTTTCTTAACAGTGTCTTTGGAAGGGCAAATGTTTTCAATTTTAATGAAATCCAATTTTTCTATTTTTAAATATTTTATGCTTTTTGTATCCAATTTAAAAAACTTTGCCTAACCAAAGGTCACTAAGATTTTCCCCTATGATCTCTTCTGGAAATTTTATAGTTTTAGCTTTTGTTAAAACTATGTTTTGTTCTACAATCCATTTCAAGTTAATTTTTGCATATTGGAGAACATAAAGAGTTTTCTTTTTTGCATATGGATATTCAGTTATTTCAGCATAGTTTGTTGAAAAGATTTCCTTTCCCTCACTGATTGCCTTAGAACATTTGTTGAAAATCAATTGGCTATCTACATGAGGGTCTATTTGTAGAATTTTAATTCTGTTCTTTTGACCTGTATGTTTAAATTTATGCCAACACCATTCTTTCTTGCTTACTGTAGCATTGCAGTACATCCTGAAATTAACTTTATTCTTTTTTTCAAAATTATTTTGGCTGTTTTAGTTCCTTTGTATTTTTATATACATTTGGGGATCAGCTTGTCAGTTTCTAAAAGGTGTCTACTTGGATTTTTGATTGGAATTTTATTGAATCTATAAATTACTTTGGAGAGAATTGACATCTTAACAATACTGAGTTTTCTGATCCATAAGCATAGTATATCTCTCTATTTATTTATGTCTTTCAAAAATTTTTAGCTATGCTTTATAGTTTTCTGTGACAGGTCATGCATGTATTTTATTAAGTTTATACCTAAGAATTCTATGGTTTGATGTTATTATAAATGAAAATTTAAAAAATTTCCATTTCCAATTGTTGCTACTTGATAGAAATACAATTGATTTTTAAAATATGGACCATACAAACTGCAAACTTGCTAAATTCACGTATTAGTTATAGTTTCTCTTAGGTAGATTCCTTCGGATTTCCTATAAGTTGTGCTATATTTAAATAAAGACAGTTTTAAGTTTTCTTTCTAATCCATATGCCTTTTATTTCTTTTTCTTCCTGAGGGAGAATAAGGCAGATACTCAAGCCTGTCTGGAACAGCTTGAGTGACAGGAGAAACAAGTGACCTTGGGATTTGGGGATGGGGCCAGGATAAGTATTAACCGCTGGCCATTATTTGCATGGTTTAAATATTCTGCTGGTGCCATAGGAAAAAAATATGTGGGCCTTATGGCCTGCTCAGTTGTGGAGTACAAGGGGAAGCAGGAGAGGTAAGGCTTAAAAGTTGTTAAAGATTAAACATCAAAACTGGAATCAGATTTTATTATAGTTTGATTTGCTAAAATGATTTCAAAGAAATTGGACCATCAGCAACAGGAATTTCAAAGTTGATGGTTTAGGACAAGATGACTGCATTGGTTTATGGCTTTCATTTCATCAAATGGCCTATATGACCTTTAAGGAATTTAATAACATGGACAACAAGAAAATAATATTACCATGCTGTCAACTGTAACCTCCACCCTACCATCTAAAGACCTTTCCCCTGCTTTGTCATCTTTTCATCTGGCTTTATTTTAAAAGGTGGGTGTAATCCCAGATAATTATTCTTTTGGCCATCAGTTCTCATCTTTGTATCTGGCCAACCCCATCACTAATTGCTCAGTTGAGGAATCCAATAATTTTTTTCATAGTTCTGGACTAGAAATGTTGGCATCAGAGCTGATTTTACCCATTACTAAACGAGTCTTGAATAACGTGATTTCCTGCTGTTGTTAATAAAATAACTTGTCTCTCCTTTCCTTTCTCCCTTAAATTCAGAGAGCTCAGCACTTAGGCCAACTGTGGTCGCTTCACATTTGAAATCAACTCATTACTTGCATTCTTGAACTTCTTCCAACCAAATTGCTAAAAGAATGTATTTCTGGGGCAACTGCTCTGGTGATTACACTGATTTTGCCTTTTTCTGGTGACAGGTGTTAGGACCATGACAGTTATGACTCACTGGGAAAAAGGAATCCTAAATCAAAATTCTGCCCAGGACCTGGGCACCCAGGCTGTCTGGGGTTTGCCATACTTATTAACACTGCAGAAAGAGCTTATTTTCCCAGTTACCACTTATTTAAAGACAGTTCCTCTCCAGGCTGTCTGTCTGTCTTGCCTGCCTAGGGAATGCTGGAGATCTGATACACTAACTTAATTCTTTCTGGTTGCTAAGGGCAAAAGAGACCCTGTGTCCCCCATACAGTGAGCCTGCAGAGTGCAGCACGGCTGGACTTGCATTCAAGGACAGTATTTCTTTCATTAGTAGGGAGGTTAGCAATTCCTGACCACAGAGCAAATACCACTAAAATTCTGAATACCTCAAATTTCTCTGCCCTCTACAGATAAGATGTTTTGGAACGATGGGTCTTCAAGAACTTAGAATCTCACTAGGGGGATAAGATGGGTAAGTGACTCACTACGAAAGTGTGAATTAAGAATCTCTTACAGGAAAAGTAAAAAATATAGAATATAAAGTGATTACTAATTAATAATAAAATATTTCACGACTGTGTGGCAAATATTCTGCTAGTATCATCACATACTGTGAAATAATTATTTCAACAACAACAACAATAATAATATCTAACATTTCTTGAACATCTACCATCTGCCAGGCTGTACTAAGTACTTTAATAGCCTAGTTCATCATTGTTCAAAGCAGGTGTTATTACATTCTCTATTTTTAGGTAAGGAAACAGGCTTAGATGGATTAAACAACTTGCCCAAGATTCCACTACTGATGAGTGGCATAGCTGGGATTCTGACCATCAGAGTTATATTTTCCCCCTCTTCTATGTGATTGCTCTATGGACAAACTCCTGCAGGAGTTTGAACTGGGATGACGATCAGAGAAAACTTCAAAGAGGCGAAATGGGATGGCTTTGAAGCTTGAAACGATGAAAATAGTAGGGAGAGAGGGGACCTGGCATTGTAGGTAGAAGACATAATGGACAAATGCTCTGTGAGAATTGTTTTGTCTTTTATCTGTGAGCTCATCTCCCCAATGTGCCCTGCCTGTTCACACATCTTGGACAGGTATATAAACTATTGTATTGTGTTCGGACATGGTTGTTTTGTTAAGGCCACTCTACCGTGACTAGGTAATGGGATCCCTTCTAAAGGGGGGGTGGGGTGGGTCTCTGAGTACGTCATCTGTGGAAGGGACCATGCTTATGACAGGACACTGATTCTCCTAATTTTGGGGAGGCACCTCTTAGCCAGGGAGAAAACATCTGCTTCTTTTAAGTCTACCTCCTTGTGAGTCTAGACTTTCTTTTTGTTTTTAAAGATTTTATTTATTTATTTGAGAGAGAGAGAGAGAGAGAGGGTGCACGAGTGGGAGAGGGACAGAGGGAAAGGGAGAGGGAGAAGCAGACTCCAGCTGAGTGGGGTGCCTGACCTGGGGCTCAATCCCAGGACCCCGAGGTCATGACCTGGACCAAAGTCAGATGCTTAACCAGCTGAGACACCCAGGTACTGCAGTGAGTCTGGACTTTGAGATGGGTTCAGGGGCTTTCCTGAGTGGTGAGGAAAGATTCTTACTTCCATCTGGAGGCAGAGGGTGCATATCAAGCAGTACTCCCATAGAAGATATTTTGGAAGACACAGCTGAAGATATTCTGGAAGACAGATTATTTTGCTTCATTTTACTCTAATTCCCTTTTGTGATCTGAGAACTTCAGCAAAGTTTTATTTAAATGCTTAAAATTGATCTTGGCAATGTTATGCCATTTGTGCTAAAACCCAGTAATGCCCCTGAGGTCAAGGCGGTGGGGTAGCAGGAATTCATTCTCTCTTCCCACATCCCTTCTCTCATTCATTCTCACTCTCACTTTCTTGTTCTCGGTATACCACTAACCACTTTTAGAGTGCAGGACAGTATTAAGAATTTCATGCATATTGTCTCAATTAGTGCTCATGCCAATCCTTGAAGTAAGTACCTTTATACCTTCACTTTATAGTTGAAGGTTACAGAACTGGTAAGTGGTAGTTTCAGTTATCTATTGTCATGATAATGCTGCATAATAAACAACCTCAAAGCTTCAATGACATAACAATAACTATTTGTTATGCACGTGAGTCTGTGGGGGTCAACTAATCTAATAAGGATTTAGCTTCTTTTAGCTGGTCTCACTCTTGTGGCCAGCTCTGGGTTGGCTTTGTGGCTCTGTTGATCTTGGCTAGGCTTGCTCACATGCCTGGGGTTTGGCTGGTCACTGGCTAATTGAGAATGACCTCAGGTGGGATGACTTGGAGTTTTCTTTGTTCCACTTCTTGCTCATTCTCCAGCATTCCCAATATTATTTATATCTACATACATTTTGAAAATAGTGGTACTTGTATATGTGAGATATTATTTATGTATTTTACAGATAGCGCAGTTTGTGCATATGGATTCTCAGATTTTTTTTGCAGTAACTCCGAAGCTTCCTTCCCAGGTAAAGACACACACATATCTGCCTTCGTGACAGAGTTTTCTTATTCTATATTTTACCAAATGCCTCACAGGAGGACATGTAGGGCTGAAGTTGCAATAGGAAGGCCATCAGAGTTATGACAGTCTTTTACAAGGTACGGAGGCAGTAGCAAACTCCCTGCTTTCTACAAAGACTCTTCAGTACATATAGGAGAAAGGGCTAACTCTTTAGCCAGGGATTTAAAAACCTCCCAGATTGAGCCTAAACTTCTCTTTCTAGATTTTTTTTATTACAATTTCCTTTACCAAATGCTCTCCTTTTCTGCCAACACACAGGATTACAAGGAGTGAAAACTCTGTCTCTGCTACCAAGAAACTTAAGTTGCTTCCTCTTAAACATTTTAGATCCCCAGCTTTATTGCAAGCATTTTATTTTTATATACCCTATGGCATCAAGCAGATAGAAATGGTTTAAAAATACATTTGAGGGCGCCTGGGTGGCTCAGTTGGTTAAGCGACTGCCTTCGGCTCAGGTCATGATCCTGGAGTCCCTGGATCGAGTCCCGCATCGGGCTCCCTGCTTGGCAGGGAGTCTGCTTCGCCCTCTGACCCTCCCCGCTCTCATGTGGTTTCTCTCTCTCTCAAATAAATAAATAAAATCTTTAAAAAAAAAATAAAAAAATAAAAATACATTTGAATTGAAATAGTAGAAAGGAAGACACTGATGAGATTTTCTCTCAGGGACGATGTATTCAAAGTCTTAAATCTTAAAAATGATTGAATTCTGTGGCTTTAGAATATTTCCCTCTGACCATGGTGAGGGGGTTGATTAGAAGACAATCAGGTATTGGCTCAACATGGAACCTGAATTATTGTCTGAGGACTCTACCCTAAGCTCAGGTGGAGGGTAGATCTTTTGCTAGGGGTTTGAAGAGGAGAGACTGGATCAAAGAACACCACAGAGCCAGACTGTGGGGGCTTTGGGTATGTAGTAGTGGTTCATTGTGTTGTTTGTACTGTATGAACACTGACAGAATCAAAAAGGAAATGACTGGATTGCCACTTGGCTTTAAGTTTTCCAATGGAATGACCCAGTAGGATCAAGTGACTTTACTGCCAACCAAAAGCACAGACGTCCATGGAGGAAGCAAGAAAAGTGGAGGGCCCTTGGCACACAAGCATCTCACTTTAATCTTATCTTTAAGCAGTAAATCTCACCAAGGCTCCAGTGTTCCGCTTACAGGTATATTCACACAGACCTACTGAAAAGGCCTGCCTTGCTTTCCAAACTCCTGTGTGACAGCTGCAGAGGAATGAGGGGGGAAAGAAAGCAAACTTTCCCATATCTAATTAGGGGAAGAGTTAACACTGGAGCAAGGCCATTCTAAATCAATCGTCTTTCCTGGCTGCCTGCCTTAGGCAAATTGCTTAAACTCCTTGAACTACAGTTTTCTCACCTCACCTCTAAAATGCGGATAATAGTAACTATGCCACTAGAAGTTTTACTCAGATGTTAACTGCCATCTTGTTTGGTCTCAATGTTATAGAAAAATGGGAGGTTCAAAAAGTAATTTTCCCTTTCTTTGGCACATTCCACATGCCCTATGTGCGGGAGTTTTGTGCTGCCTAATTCCTAAGGGAATTAAATTTCTTTGTGTATTAGGCATTCCCTTCTAACAAGACCATCACCACCCAGAACTTTGGTTTGAAAATCAGAGATTGCTGTGGAGAGGAGAGAGGAAATTAAGTGGTGGCTGATTTTTAGCTATCTCAGGTGGGGCTAAGCCAAATTTGATTTGAATTAAAACATTAAAAGGATGTGATAATATTTGCAAGTCGGTGTTGTGGAAGAAGCTCATACATGCTCCATCTTTCTGTCAGAGTTAATGTAAGGACTGAAATCAGATAGTGTATGTGAAAGCACCTAGCCCAGAGCCTGATTCAAAAGTCAGGCCTCAATAAGGGCTTATTTCTCTTTTTCTGGCTGTTTTATTTGTACTTTATTATCCAGGAAATGCCTATCAGTTGAGCCATTTGAAATCCAAATACCTATCCTTTATTTAGGTCAACTGTCAACAAACTGGATTACTTGTACCCTTCCGGTGCATAGAAACTCCTGGGAGGGGTTGAGTGGGTTGAGAGAGATTTAGGGAATACGTTTCTAAATCCTAAAGCTCCACATTCACTTTTTCCTAAAGCTGATCAGCCTAAGTTGGATGTCATTCTAGTTCTCTTTCCCAACTTTCCTTTCACAATCACCTTTCCACCACTTGACAAAAGAAACGCATACCTCCCATCATTTCTGAATCCCTTACTGAGTCTGCATGCTGCATTGTCTGGGGAGAGGTTCTCACATAAAGCAAAAAAACAGAAATGAGAAAAACATATGTTGGCAGAAAAGGAGAGCATTTGGTAAAGGAAAGTGCAATAAGAAAATCTAGAAAGAGAAGTTTAGGCTCCATTTGGGAGGTTTTCAAATCCCTGGCTGGAATTGGGGCTTTCTCCCATATGCACTGAAGAGTCTTTGGAGAAATCAAGGAGGTTGCCACTGCGTTCTGAACCTCGTAAAACATTGTTGTCGCTCTGATGGCCTTCCTATTGCAACTTCAGCTCTACATTTCCTATGAGGTATTTTGTAAAATACATAATATATGTTTTGTAATGTACATATGTATAATATATAATATGTAACATATATTATGTTTATATATTATTTAAAAGATATATGTCTAGTAAAATTTTACTTTTTTATTAAATAATTATCAAATTTTTAAATATATTTATGTTGTTTGGAACAGTCATGTGCTAGTAATAATTTTAATGGCTAACTCAATCTAGAAGAAATTATAAACAAGAGAATTATGGATAAAGGAAATTAAAAACATAAATACATATTTGAATAACATATTTTTGTTGTAGAGGACTATGACAGGGGGATCAATAGAGCATAGAGACATATTTCTCTGGGCAAATTCTATGAGGGTATTCTCTTTGATGACTGAAAAAGCAAAAGTGTGGGCACCTGGGTGGCTCAGTGGGTTAAGCACTCACCCTTGGTTTCTGCTCAGGTCATGATCTCAGGGTCCTGAGATCCAGCCCCAGGTCTGGCATGGAGCCTGCCTTAAGATTCTTTTTCTCCCTCTCCTCTGCCCCTCTCCACCTCCCCTGCTCAGGCTCTCTTGCTCTCAAAAAAAAAAAAAAAAGTAACAGTGTAAAATATATGTTAAGTGTTCGTTTACTCATTTTCTTTTTTTGAAGATTTTTATTTAGTTATTTGACAGAGAAAGACACAGTGAGAGAGGGAACACAAGCAAGGGGAGCAGGAGAGGGAGAAGCAGGCTTCCTGCAGAGCAGGGAGACCAAAGCAGGACTGGATCCCAGGAGCCTGGGATCATGACCTGAGCTGAAGGCAGAAGCTTAACCACTGAACCACCTAGGCGCCATGAACGGGTAACAAATCACTGTGGCATTTAGATTTCATTGGACAGATTTATAAAGAGATGCAACAGTTTTGTTTTTAAATGTTACTATTTACAGTGCACTGGAAATATCCCCCTTTGCAATTATTTAAATTTATGATGAGAAATTTTAAAGGACAGAAGTTAAAAATGTGTGAATGGATACTTAACTTTCAATCTTTTGGGAGTAAATAATCTAAAAAGTTTGAAGATTACTATTATAGGTAACGTGCCAAATGCGGTTTGCTTAAGGTTGGTGCTCTCCTCACGGAGGATAGCAAAGAGTAGCTGGGGAGGACTCCGGAGCAGTGAAGACGGCGAAATTACCGTGTGTGTAGTACAAGGGACGTACCATAGAGGGGCGCTGGCTGACTGAGAGAGAGAGGCGTTTGCGGGGCTGGGCGGGACGCAAGTGGCTCTTGGAACAGGCGCGGCACAAACAAAATGGCGACCGTTTGACCGAAAGGTTCGGCGCCACAAAGATCTGGCCAGATTAGTGACAACGCGTAGGTTTAGAGCAACAGCTTCTGTCAGGACAGGCTTCCAGCGAGATGGGACGTGAAGCGGTGCCGGCCAAGCCGCGCTGGTGAGTTGGAGTCGGTGCTGGTGGAGAGGAGTCGTCATTTTTTCACTTGGGAGATGCCGAAAGCCCCGTTTCTGAACCCTCATGGTTCAACTCATGCAGAGCAGTCTGTGCGTCTAACACGTTAGAAGTGAGAACACCTCAGGATTTCACACACTACTTAGGGAAAGGTCTCAGGTGTTAGCTGGTTGCCATGAATGATGGGTTTGCCAACTGAAGAAGCCCAGGGTCCCTTGGTGATTATAATGACATCTGTGTGAATACAAACTCCCTCTTCAAAGCCAATCAATATTTAGTTAATTCAACTTCTTAACTTTGTGGAAAGAGTACTATTTCGGAGTTCTCCGATCTGCTGGGAAAGTAGTGATCGAGGAGAGAGTAGTGATCTAGGAGAACTCCTGCGAGGTTTCACAGTTTGTCACACTGCACAGTTTCTCAAGTCTTGGTTCAGGTGTTCACTTGCAGCTTGTTTATCAGATTTGGAACAAATCTAACTAGTCAAATGTAAATCTAAAAATATCCCCAAGACAAAAGTAACTGTTTAGACTCTCATTTCACATTATTGAAACCCGATTTCTATTCTCCCTTTCTTTTAGCAGATGAGTGATCATATGATTATATTTATATTTTGTAAACACTCCAAGTTTCCCAGCAGCTACTTTTGCCTATAGAGGAAAATCTAACTTTTTAGTCTGGCATTCAGAGACCTCCACAATTTGACTCAATCTGTATTTCTCATTTTATTTTCCATGATTTCCCTATGTGGAACAACAGCTCAGTCTGTCTGTTTCACTACCATCTGGATATGACTTTAGGATACAATAGGAACCGGATTAAGATGCGAATGAAGGATGATGGGACATCACTTTTGATAAGGCAATTAAAGAAGGTTTCATAAAAGATGACATTTGAATTGATCCTTGACATGTTGGATTTTCAAGGCATGGGCTTAGAATAAAATACTGAGCTATAAGTGAGGAACTAGGTGTGGCCTAACTTTCTAGGACATTTACTCCAACAATAAAGAGACCAGGAGGCCAGAAAATATTTGTGTTTGTCTTTTCTTATTACATACTCCACCAAGGTGGTAAGATCATCTACATTAAATGTGTGCTAGGTCTCTCTCCACACATGGAGTTATGAAATAGGAACTTTCTGAAATTTGACCCATTAGCAGGGAGAATTTGGTATAGGACAGCTCTGTTTAAAATCCTATTTGTGATGGTTTATTATTACTATAACCACAGAAAGACTCCATTCTTATATTTTACCTACAGTACTTTAATAAAGACGTTATCTAGGAGTATCCCTGCGCAAGATGGTGATTCAAGTTTTTATTGTCAACCTGGGATTAAAAAAAAGAACATGACCCTCAATGAGGAAACTGAGAGTACAGATTCTAAATCTGGCACTGCCACTTATGCTAAAAAAACAAAATAATTAATTTTTCCCAGCCTTAATTTCTGCACCTGTGAATATATACAGTAATAACATCCTTGCCTATTTGTAAAAGTGCAGTGAGAATTGAGTCTGTTAATATATGCAAAAATATTTCCAAGGAATTAAAACCCCCTAAAATGCAAAGGATCAAATTCCAGGCTCTTTGTTTCCTCTGAGGGTACAATTAGGTAATCCAAAATCCATTCAAATCCATTCAAATGCATTAGGTGGTATAGGTAAAGACCATGAGAGCTGGGACTTTGTTTCTCTTATATTTCCAGTGCCTAAACAGTGTCTGTCACATAGTAGGGACTCACTATATATTTACAAAATGAAAGAATGAACAAGTGACTGGAGGCATTCAGGGGCCTCCTCCTATCTGGCTCTCCTGGCTGCCAAAACTCTATGTCTAGGTGACTGGCTCAGTAGAGTTTAAGAGCTATGGATTTGCTTAAGGATATCTTGCTTCCACCTGCTTCTCTCCCTGACTGTTTTGTAATAGTAATAGATAACATTGCTTGGGGACCAAATATGTGCTAGGAGCTGTGAGCTGCTTTACATAAACTATTGGTAATCCTCACAGTCGTAAAAAGGTGTGCATCCTTATATTAAACATCAGAAACTCATGCTCAGAGAAGCTAAGTAACTTACTAAAAATCATATAGCTAATGTATCAATTTGGATAGGCTAGATTATGCTGCAGTAGTAAACAACCTCCACATCTTAGTGACTTAAAACACAAAGGTTCATTTCTGGCTTGTGTCACATGTTCACAGTGAGTCAGCAGGAGGGCCCTACTCCTCGTTGTTAGGGATCCAGGCTGCAGAGCAGCAACCATCACAAACCAGCCTGTACTAGAGGAACAAGACATCTCTAGAGAGTGTCACAGCAGCAATAAAAGCTTGGCCTAGAAGTGATATATGTCCCTTTTTCTCACAATGTATTTGCCAAGGTTAGTCATATGACTACCTAACCACAGGCAAGCTAGGAAGTGTAGCCCTATCATATGCCTGGAAGGCAGAGCTAGAAGTTTGGGGGGCTGTGCAAATGACTACCAGACCTAGTAAGTGGAAGACTTGGTATCTGAATCCAAAAATTATCTGACTCTAAAACCAGATTTTACAAAACCACATTGCTTTACTCAGTTTGCCTAGAGTTCTGGGATTGGGGATATACATATCATTTGACTTTCTGTTGCTTTTCAGTGAGGGTTGTCTTTTTGGGGCAACGTAGGCTAAATCTTCCTAAGCTGAGAATAACTCTTCCTTCTCAGGTGTCATACTACGAATCCTGACCCCTTTGGCCTGTGGCAGATGAGGGCTTGTAGGTCAGACCCTCTGGGGTAGGCACTGTCCCCATCCATGCTATCGTTTGCTTGCATATCTGTAGCAGAAATACTGACATTAACACCATAATTTTGCTATTCCAGTCCCACAGCTGCTGGAGTGACCTAGCAATTGGCTAGTAGCACCCTGAATTATAGAAGATATATGCTGGGCCTGAAGCAGGCCTTCTTCCTACAGACTTGAAAGGAGCTGATGACAAAGGCCTGCCAACATAGCTCTGACTGTAAGTTAGGATCATTTACATTTCTGTCTTTGTAGGTAGCCTGTGATGTGAGTTTGCAGGCTGCCAAAAGCTAAAGCCATGAATTAGAAGTCAAGAGCTTTGAAATCATTCCTGGCTCTATCATCACTAGTTGTGTGACCTTGGGCAAGTCATTTAATCTCTCAGAAGTCTGAGTTTTCTCATCTGGAAAAAGAATTCCAGTTCCAACATTCAGGTTTTTAAGATGAAAACTGCCAATTTGTGCATAATGTGAATGGCTGACATCTGGATAGTACTTAATATTTTACAAAGCTTTTCTTCAGCTGCTTTGCAATGTAGACATAATTACTGTGATTTCCCCAGTGAAGAAACCCAGTCTTGTAGGATCAGGTGAATTGCCCAAGGTCTCATAACTAATAAATAGCAGAAGTAGGACCTGAGCATAAGTCTTCTGTCTCCAAATACAATATTCTTTTCTCTGATCTGAGTCATTGACTTGGATGATCCACAGGATGTGAAAAAGAACATACAAGTAAAGAAAGTGGGTAATGGATCACTACATCAAAAACTGATGTATGGTGACTAACATAACATAATAAAATTAAATTAAAAAAAAAGAAAGTAGGTAACAGAAAAAATAGTAGAGAATTTGGATTATTGAAGACTAATTTTGAATCCAAGCTCTGCAATTTACTGATTTATAGTCCTAGAAAAGCCATTCCTCCCTCCCTCCCTCTCTTCCTCCCTCCCTCCCTTCTTTCTTCCTTTCCTCCCACCCTCCCTCTTTCCCTCCCTCCTCCCCTCCCCTCCCCTGCCCTCCCCTCCTCTCCTTTCCCCTCTTTTCCTCTCCTTCCTTCCTTCCTCCTTTATGTTGGCAAACGTAGGTAGGGCTCATAGTCATCTGGTACACACTGGTATAGCTATGCTGCTTATTAAAATATTGAAATCCTTCTGTACTGTTTGGTGAATAGCTACTCTAACTGACCCCCTCCTTTAAGATTCCCACCTACCTCCTCATAATTTAGTAACAAAAGCATCAGTGTGGGGCTCAGCAGGGGGCATTAAAGACCCACCTCATTCCAGGGCTATGATTGGTCCCAAGCTATACCGGTTGTTAAATATTTTTAATATCACCAATGAGTGGGGATAATAATAACATTCTTCCCAGCTTCAGTGGGCTGCTGCTGAAGATCAGGTAGTATAAAACAAGGAAGATGATATACCAGCTATAAACCTCAAAGGCAATGTTTTTTAAAATGTCATAACAATGGTCTCTAGGGACACCTGGGTGGCTCAGTCGGTTAGCGTCTGCCTTCAGCTCAGGTCATGATCCCAGAGTCCTGGGATCAAGTCCTGCATCGAATCAGGCTCCTTGCTCAGCAGGAAGCCTGCTTCTCCCTCTGCTTGCCACTCCCCCACTTGTGCTCTAACAAATAAATAAAAATCTTTAAAAGAGTGTCATAGCAATGGTCTCTGGAAAAAGAATTCTGTTGTACTGAAAATAGTACAGAGGTTTTTATCTTGGTGAGACTGGTTGCCAATTAGCCTATTCAAGATTCTGAGACAGTAAAGGAACTTATTTTACTTTTTTTTTTTTTTTTAGATTTTATTTATTTATTTGACAGAGAGCACAAGTAGGCAGAGTGGCAGGCAGAGGGAGAGGGAGAAGCAGGCTCCTCACCGAGCAGAGAGCCTGATGTGGGACTCGATCCCAGAACCCTGGGATCATGACCTGAGCCGAAGGCAGACGCTTAACAACTGAGCCACCCAAGCGCCCCTACCTTTTTAACTTTGAGTTTTCTAGTATTTGGGAATAGAATTAATTTTCTCCACCATAATACACTTCTCACATCCTCTGCTAATTTTGTGAATCTTGGTTTTTGACCCTGAGCTTATTGTTTTCTCTATCTTCTTTGTGTATGGTATATCTTTCTGTGCACTGGCTCACATGGTTCAGTCCGGAGTCAGAGGCAGTCCACAACCTATGGCAGGTTTATCACAGAACAGAGGTCTCTGGAGTCCAGCTATACTAGAAAAACAAGAACAAGGAAAATGATACATCATCAAAAACAATGGCAGCTAATATTTATTGAGTGCTTTTTACATGTGGGGGATTCTGCTGAGTGCTGTACATATTCTACTGGTCATGGTACTTTACTGTCCCTCCATTGCACCCCACATGATTAATCTAAGCCAGGGGGCAGTAAACTATGGCCCATGGGCCATCCATTCCTTGGCTTGTTTTTGGAAGACCCATGAGCTAAAAATATTTTTTATATTTTTATAGGGTTGAAAAAAGAAGAATATGCTATAGAGGTTCTATGCGGCCCACAAAACCTAAGATTATTATTTTGCTTTTTACAGAAAAAAGTGCCAGTACATGGTAATCCCACTTTGCTTACTAGTGGTTAGATTAGAATTAGGCATGTGGTCCATTCAAACAATAAATGGTTTTCGAGGCCTAACCACTATTTTGATTTTTGGAGATACATCAGTAAGCGAAACAGACAAATATTCCTGCCTTTGTGTACTTTACTTTGAGTTCTAGTAAATGAGATATAAGTCTGTTGTTGTTTGGTAAAGGTTTTTCACATTCAAGTAGGGAATAGTGAAAAAGATATTTCTTTCCACTTTAGATGTTTCTCTTTTTAAATGTGATACTTCTAACTTACGATCATGAGGGGAGCCAGTGCGAGAGTCAACAACACATCCAGGGTGACAGAGGAGAAAGTCAGAAAGAGATTGATTATGCTGCTGAGTCAGTAAACCTTGAAATCTGTCGTACCTAAGACTTCCCAATATATTAGATAAATTTGCTTTAAGTCCTTTTAAAATCAGTTTTCTGTTATTTGAATTAGTGAACAGCATATGTATACACATACATTACCTAATTTAATCCTTACAACGATCCTATGAAATATTTATCATTCTCATTTTACAGAAGAAGAATGTGAAGATCAGAGAAATTAACTAATTGCATAGTCAACACAGTAAGTGGGAGAGCCAAGATGGTAACTCTCATCTCTCTGGGTTTCTCTGCTCTCTCTAGAACTCAGTCTGAACTTCTTACTGAATTTCTTTCTTTCTTTCTTTTTTTTTATTAACATATAATGTGTTATTTGTTTCAGGGGTACAGATCTGTGATTCATCAGTCTTACACAATACACAGCGCTCCCCACAACACATACCTTCCCCAATGTCTATCACCCAGCCACCCCATCCCTCCCACCCCCCTCCACTCCAGCAACCCTCAGTTTGTTTCCTGAGATTAAGAGTCTCTTATGGTTTGTCTCCCTCTCTGGTTTCATCTTTTTTCATTTTTTCCTCTTTTCCCGTATGATCCTCTGCCTTGTTGAATTTCTAAGGAGTGAGAATTGTTAGAGGTCAAGACAGGAAGTCACTATGGGGACCGTTTTTATGTCCTGACCCTGTGTATATAACTGCATTACTGAGTTTCATCCTTTATCTTAGACCTAGAATAATCTTTCTTGACCCGTATCTCACAATGAGAAGGAAGAATTTTTCCATTTGTTGAGAAGTCATTGCCCTAAGACAGTTGTATTAATGTATATAAGGAACCAGACACTGAAATCTTCCAGGGAGGAGCAAATCTATTTTTCAATCTCTCTCTCTCTATCTCTATATAAGATCAATCTATTTTCTCCATTTTCCCCACCACCATTTAGATTACCTCTCACCTTGTCTACTTGGTCTGTGCTCAATCCACTTTGGCCATCCAACCCAGTCTTCACACTCTATAAACTAGAGGATAAAGGCAGTTTTTCAATACGGCCTACAAAGCCTGTTCATCTTTATCTTTCCTCAAGCATCTCCTGCTTTCTCTATTCCTGCCACACCAGTTTTTATCAGCCATCAGCTTCTGCCTGGAATGATCTTTCTGTTCTTCTATGCCCAATAAATACCTACTTGTCTTTTGCTCAAATTTTGCTTTTTTATGCAAGCCTTGATTGATCTCCCTACCAGATTGACTCCTCTCATTAGCCCTCATTGGGCCATGGCACATGGCACAATTATAGTGTTCTACTAGTTTGTGTGTGATTATCTGTTTAATCTATCTACTCTATTTTATGTAGGAGAGCTGTGGCCACATTTGTTACCATTGTAAATCCAGTGCCTGGCACACAATAGGTGCTCAATAAGTATTTGTTGAATGAATGCACAAATGTATGCATGAAAAGGCACCTTGCATTTGTTCAGTGATCCAAAGTATCAAAAAGATTCTAGAGCTCATGTTGTATCATTTTGAAAACCTGCAGGAAATCCATGGGATCCTCAAGTGGAGCAATTAAGGAAAATTTAATTTAGGAACTGTTTTCAGGTGAAATAGGTTTAAGGGAAAGTATCGAGGGATGATGAAGCATTCTGGGGCTAGCAACAGTGGGAAGTTGGTACCCCTAAATTGAATGGACAAGTGAAGGGAGAAGTTTCACCCCAAAGACAATAGGTATGGGTCCAGAAGAGAGAGCCGCAGGATAGGAGCTGTGGCTATTGTAGATAAAACCAGCCAACCTGAACGACCTCTATCATGTCCAGTGATATCAGAATTAAAAGAAGAAGGAAAATATTATTACCATTAACACTCTCTTCTCTCTCTTAACCTCTATTTAGTGCTCCCAGTGGGTAAACCCAGCTGAAAGCCAGAGAGTCGGGAACTAATGATGTAGTGCATAAAGGCTACTTCCCAGAGCACAAAGCTGAGTGGAAAAGAGATCTGGCAGAACAAATAAAAAATATCCAGCCATTGGTCCTTGGGATAATTCCATCTTTTGCTTGTCTAGAGGAATTTCTAAGCACTAAAGAGTAGCTTGAAAAGTTTTAATTTAATATAACAGAAAGGAATCACTAAAGTTAAAGTTACATAGGTAATTGAAAGTACAAAATTTTTCTTATCATGGAAATTCAATGATTTAAGTGTGGATAAATGAAAAGCACATAGGGGTATTAGTTAGACATAAGATCAAATTATTGCTCTGCCACTACCTACTTTGGTAGGTTGGTTTTCTTGTTTGTAGAGTGAGGGTTATAGCGCTCATCTCATAGAGTCATTGTAAAAATCCAGTGTCTGGCACATGGTAGGTGCTCATGAAATGGTAAGTCGTGTGAGAAAGGTATGAAGTTATTACCTGCTAGAGCCTGCACCATGATAAAGTCTCTCCCTTAGAACTCTCTCTCTTTTTTTTTTTACTTTTATAAAAAACAATTTATTTCCCACATGGGAATTACCCCTATTAAACAACCAATAAAATACGTGATATATAGTCATACATTTAAAGACAACCAATAATTTGATGTACAAGAAGATAAAACTTCAGGAGATAAATATGTCCAACATAACTAAAAGGATCTGGACTTCACTTACAAATTGATTAATTGGAAAGGGAATTAGTGTTTAAGAAATGTTTTTGCTGATGAAAATATTACTCTAAAAAAAACCAGTATACAAAAACATTGATTGACAAAGCCAAAATATTTCTTAGTTTCAATTCTTATATGCCAGAAATGAGGTTCGTATTAAATGAAAATAAAAGGTTAAACGTCCATCAATATGTGAAAAAGGAATTCAGTTGCTCAAGTAGTAGATACAACTTCATATTCATATTCAAATCTACTACCAGTATCATGAATTGGCTTTTTAAAAAATAATTTATCAACTACTACCTAAAGTTATTAACAATGACAACTAGTATCACTGTGACATATTATTTGTTTCTCCTATTGCATTTATTACTATAGTACTATATAAAACTTGCAATCTAATTTTATGGCCCTATAATCAAGCTAATTAGTACCTTAAAAAAATAAAGTTCTAAATATGAAGTTGGTGGTTTAAGGCTCAGTAAACAGTAACCAAACAGACATCTTCTAACAGATTTTCCTCATCCAGAGAGTAAGATAGCCAATGTGACATTGCTTCATATTACTCTGTTCCATCCCATTTTTTTCCAGTTATAAAAAAAACAAAAACAACAAAAAAGGAGATGTAAGGATGGTGAATGGCCTCCAGCCATTATTATGGGTTTGTTTCTGTTTAAGCCAAAAACCTTTGAAAATAGGTCTTTAGTTCTGGCAGATTAAATTCTCAAAACTTCACATTTTCTTCAAAAAATTTCAGCGGGCGAGCTTTCACACTCTAAGTTGTATATTTTTTCACCCATGTGCTCCTGCAAATGTACCTCTCTCTCCAATTCATCTTCTTCTTCCAAAAGGTCATATACCAGTTCTAAAAGCAGAATTCCCAGGCCCTGGATTACATCAGCTCTCAAGATTTCAACTATTCTTCTGATCTTTTCAGAACCTGGCAGGACAGCGGAAGGTAGCAGCCATACCACCCTGAACTCACCCGATCTCGTCCCTCAGAACTCTTGTTGTCATTAGGAAAGCAAAGCCACCAGGGGTGGAGCAATTAGAGACTAAGAAGACTGTAGGATAATCAAATATCAATTGCAAGTTAAAATCCACAAGGAAGTTTCAGGTCACAAGACCTGGCAGCTCTGTGTAACTGGACCATTCCTCATGCTTGCCCTTTCCCCACCCCACCTCCCACCCCCATCCTTGGATCTTTAAGGAAACTTCCAGTTGTAAAGGCTAGTGCATTGTAGATCATGAGGATTGTATACAGCAGTGAACTACTGAGTCATTCAGCTGTGTGCAGTTAAACCACAGGCTATTGAAGCCAATAACAGCAGGAGCAGAACTCCTTAGTGGGTGGTTCTACTTTAAGACAGTAGTTACATCACACCACTTAGCTCAGATGCATTGTGTGAAAGTGACAACCTTCCTCCACTAAAGTGAACCCGTTTGCTTACTTGGTGCCAAATGGCTCACATATAAACACTGAAGGACAGATTAAAGACCACATTGTACTTTACTTTGCCATTGCGTGAAGGGCATTATTTTCCATGTTGATAAAATCTGGAGGGAAGAATAAGGGACAATGGACTTTTATTTTAACCACTAAACACTCACTGTATCCCACAGAATGTCTGGAGTTTTGTTCTACTACTCCTGTTCTCAAGGCTTTTGCCATTAGGAAGAGTAAAGACACTTGGCTCAGAGTTTATCCTGAGGGGATTGAACGTGTCCTGGGAGTTCACTGGAAAGAAGTTACAAGAGGGGATGAAAAGACAGAATTAGAGGCCCCAGAGGACAAGCTGAGGTGATAGTATTTATGCCTGGAGTCCACTGCCTGCAATATGATTCCTGCTCTCAAAGAGCCTGAGACATTGTGACAGAGAGGGGCAGATGCCACCAGAGCATTCGTGACAGACTCAGATAAGTCCCACTTTACCCACAGAGCCTTCCCTAATGCATCTGTCCTGTGTTGATCCTTGTCTTCTCCATATTTTCTCCAAACAAGGCTAGCAATTCTTCTCTCCTCTCCTCTCTTTTCCCACTTATACTAATACCTTGTGTTGTCTGAGTTCATTCTTGAATTTGAAGTCATACTGGGCCAGGAACTGAGACCTACTTCTAGCTTTAGCTTTGCTGTATATCCTTGAACATGCCCTTTTAAAACTTCCACGTTTCTCAGCTTTCAAGAAATATCTCTTTGCTGTAGTTAACAGTGTTGAGAAGCCAGGAAAATACATGTATGTAGAGGGATTTTTAAAAACTTAGAGTAAAATTTATTTACGTACAGTGAAATGCATATGTCTTAAGTGTACAATTTGATGAGTTTTAAAAATGTATGTATCTGTGTAACCAACACTCCAATCAGGATATAGTATATTTCTTTCACCCTAGGAAGTTCGCTCATGTCCCTTTTTTTATCCCATCCAGAGGCTACCACTATTCTGATTTCTGTCACTAGAGATTAGTTTTCCTGCCCTTGAGCTTGTTAGGAGCACTTTGAAAAGTGAAAGTCACTGTACAAAACCTAGTATTATTACTATTTTCCAACTAGATGGTATATTACTTAAAAGAAAAGATCTAATCTTTTACTTAGTACTAAGCAGAGAGCATGGCAAATACTGATTCAATTCAATATTGAATATGTATTAAAGTGAATAAAGTATAAGGACATTGACCAGGATTCTAGGAAAGCTGAATTCTAATCTGCTCTGCCTTTATCCAACTTTGTGTCCTTAGGCAGGTATTTTTTTTTTTCTTTTTTAAAAACATTTGACCCTAAGTTTTTCTTTTATTAAACAAAGAATAAGATTAGATGATGTTGTAGTGTACCTTCTTACTTTCAGAAGCTACTTAATAATGATAATGACTAAGATTTATTGAGTGCTTATTATATACCAGCCACTATTCTAAATACATTTATTAACACATTTATCTTCATAAAAGCCCAAAAGGCAAATATGATCATCTCCCATTTTACAGATGAGAAGATGTAGAGGTAAATGAACTCTCATAAGGTCAAGTGGGCAATGCTAGGACCCCAGCAATGACCCAGACAGTGTAGTTCTAGAGCCTGCAACTTAACCACTAAACTCTGATGCCAATCATTAGAGTGATAATCAACATAGTAGATGGGTGGGAAAAATGAAGAGCATGGGTGTGTGGTTAGCTAAAGGAATGGGTCACATTTCAGAAGTTTCAATATAAACTTTTTATTATGGAAATTTCCAAACATATACAAAAATAAGGGGTTCAGCGAACCTCCATGAACTCATCACCTAGTTTCAACAACCATCAGTATTATGCCATACTCTTTTTTACCTCTCTTCTTTGAAACTATCATGAAAAATGTCAAACATACCCTCACAAGTAGGCAGCACGGCACTTCATCCTTAAATACTCCAGGATGCATCTAAAAAAAAAAAAAGGACAGATTTTGACTACAGTGCCCTGTCACACCTAATAAAATTAATAATTCCTGAATATTTGTTATTTAATACCAAGTCCACATTCAGATTTCTCTGACTGACATTTCTTTTTTGTTGTTTTTACAATCAGCCAAAAAAAGTCCACTCACTTTATTTGGTTATATGTCTTTTATCTCAAATCCTTCCTGCCCTGAAGAGGAGAGCTTTAGGTGGTTTTTTTGTGAAAGAGAGGGAGACCATGGAGACACCTTTCTACTTTTTTCCTCATATACAGAAATGGGGTAATGGAGTTTCAGGAGAATAAAGTGAAATAACCCCTGCTGCCTCCATTTCCCAGGCCCCTCACCCACCCTCTTACCTTATATATGGCCATCCTGCTTCTGTAGGCCACGTTCTTATATAAGTAGTATAGTGTTGCCGGGAAGAAGGTGGTGAATTTCCTTGCTCTTACCAGAAATAGAGTATATCACTACTGAAGGAAATTACTATTTATAGCTCTCAGCAAAACCCTTCCATTATAATATGGTCTCAACAAGGAAATTGACACTTAAAGATATGTTTATGTGTACTTTTTTTTTTTTGGTACAGGAAGGGGAAACAACATGGGACTGTTTGCATTGCAGGGAGGGACTCTTTAAGGTCAGAACTGGCTCCAACCTGGCTGAGGCTCATGGGTCTATGATTTCTGATACCTCCAAAGAACCAAGTCCTTCCTCTTCAGAGTCTAGATTTGATATGCACACACTTTATTAATCATAGAAATAATAGTCCTAGGAAAGGCCTAGAGAATATCAAGTCAAGTGTTTTCAAACTATGTTCCATGGGGCTCCATCCATGAAGACACTAAGTATTCTGCAAAAGTTTGGCTTGAATTTCACTTTAAAAAAATGTGGTCAGGGCGCCTGGGTGGCTCAGTTGGTTAAGCGACTGCCTTCGGCTCAGGTCATGATCCTGGAGTCCCGGGATCGAGTCCCGCATCGGGCTCCCTGCTCAGCAGGGAGTCTGCTTCTCCCTCTGACCCTCCCCCCTCTCATGCTCTCTCTATCTCATTCTCTCTCTCAAATGAATAAATAAAAAATAAAAAATAAAAAAATAAATAAAAAAAAATTTAAAAAAAGGACTAAAAAAAAAAAAAAAAAATGTGGTCAGGGTGCCTGGGTGGCTCGGTCAGTTAAGTGAATGACTCCTGATATTGGCTCAGTCAGTTAAGTGAACAAGTCTTGCTTTTGGCTCAGGTCATGATCTCAGGGTCGTGGGATCGAGCTCTGCACTGGGCGGGGAGCCTGCTTAATATTCTCTCTCCTCCCTTTTTCTACCAGTCCCCCCTCTACCCCCCCCCCCCAGCTCTCTGTAAAAAACAAAAGAACAAAACAAAAAAAACTTAAAAAAATGTGGTCAGTTCTTAATTCTGGTAGTAGTCTTTATTTTGGCTTTCTTTTACAATGTATCTCTTAAAATCCAGTTTTGAGTAGGCCATACCAATACTAAATAGTAAATTAGCTTCATCTCTTTATCAGAAATCCCTGAAATAATGGA
Organism: Halichoerus grypus; assembly: GCF_964656455.1. Classification (NCBI taxonomy): domain Eukaryota; kingdom Metazoa; phylum Chordata; class Mammalia; order Carnivora; family Phocidae; genus Halichoerus; species Halichoerus grypus. The sequence goes on along the minus strand of NC_135713.1, from coordinate 26,128,611 downwards.
AAGACCCATTTTGGAGTTAGAGAATGCCTACATAGAATAGGAGTTGGGTAAATCAGGGTTTTATTTTTTTTTGTTTGTGTATACAGTAAAAATAACTTATTCATTAATTAAACATGAAACAATATATATTTTATGTGGCTACACATTTCTGTATGTAAATGCATTTGTAAATGTCTGAAAGAGAACATACCTTATCCAGTATCTTTTAGCTTGGAATAAGTAGGGATGGGACCAGGATTGGAGAGGTGGGCAAAGAGGACTTTGTTATCTATAATGTTTGATTTGTTTTAAAGTAGAATGATTTATTTATATTTGATGTTCTTAGATATTAACTGAAAAATAATGAGTTAAAGACTTATTAAATCATATGTGAAACAGTTTTGAAGGAAGAAAAAAGAAACTGAGGTAATTGGCACAAGATAGCCTTCCCCTTGTCTTATTATAATTGCCTGACAAGTCTTTCCCTTTGTGCTTCCCCTTGCTCCTTATCATAATCCCTAGTTTACCCCCACTAAGCAAAACTTTCCACTGATTTCCATAACCTTTACTCATTCTGACCTTAGAAAGAGCTGGAAATGGGAAAGTCAAGAGACTAATCTCTGTGGTGTGGGTGGGTGGTGTGCTCAGGCAGGCATGCTGTCAGATAGGCCTGGAGGCAAATCCTGCTCATGTCATTACCTACCTTTGAATCCTGAGTAAATCACTGAGCTTTTAGGATTTAGTTTCTTCTCTCTTTTTTTTTTTTTTTGAAAGATTTTATTTATTTGACACAGAGCACAAGCAGGGGGAGCTGCAGGCAGAGGGAGAGAGAGATGCAGACTCCCTGCTGAGCAGGGAGCCTGATGCGGGGGCTCGAACCCAGGACCCTGGGATCATGACGTGAGCTGAAGGCAGACGCTTAACCATCTGAGCCACCCAGGCGCCCCTAGTTTCTTCTCTCTTAAATAGATATAATTTTATCTACTTTGTAAGTCTCGTATGGAGGTTAAGTAGTATATTGAAAATGTCCTGCACAGTGCCTTGTACATATTTATATAGTTACATTCAATAAATATTGGATTCTTCCCTTTTTGTTCTCTTGTTCTTCTACACCCCTAGGAATTGTATGGTGGGAGCTGATGCTTAAAAGAAAAAAAAAAGAAGTGGTCCTTGTCTAGGAGCTATATAAATTGTTAAATGTAGTTAAGTGGTTTGAGTTCTATGATAGGAGGGTACTGAGAGAACACAAAGAAAGGAGTACTACTAATAAGAAAATAACTACAATTTAGCAAATGTTTATTCTGAGTTAGGCACTATGCCAAGTGCTTTTTCTTACTCTATCTCATTTAATCATCCCCATAACCCTTTGTGGGATGAGCTGTATTATCCCAGTTTTACAGGTAAGGGGATTGCAATTTATTGATGTTAAACTTCTCTCCCCCAAATCACATCTCTACTCAGTAACACAACCGGGATTTGATTTCGGGTCTGCCTAACTCCAAAGCCTATGTTTTTAACCTGTGCTTGGGAGTTGAGAATAGAGGTAAGAAAATTTTATAAAGAAGTTTTATTGGTTCATCTATCCATCCATGCATTCATCCTTCCTTCCACATAGTTCAGACAGGATTTAAAGTGGCTTTTGGAAAAGTAACATTTGGGCTGAGTCTTGAAATACAAGTGTCAATCAGGTAGGTAGGGCCAGAAAGGGCTTTCTGGATAAAGGCAATAAGTATGTAGTATTCTCATACTAAGAAGTAGTATGAAAGGATCCATCAACAGGTAGCCTGTGTGGCCCTAGTGGGTGAAGACAGAGGCTGGAGAGATAGATTTACCTGGATACCTTGAATGCAGTATTGCAAAACTGAGAATTTATTCTGTAGGCAGTAGAGAGTTAGTAAAGATAGTGGGTGGGTTTCACAAGACAACTCATTTCATTAACATTGAATCACACCTCATGTTTTGGCCCTAAGCGGAGTCACCTTGCTTGATCATTCTCATTCACTCACACAATTGAGGAATAACGTTTGGTAGTTTTCAGAAATTTAATCCAGTCTCCAAGGCTGAAGCTTTAATTCTATAGAGGCTTGGGGAAGGAATGTTCCTCATCTTGTAAAGGCCATTTCCAAATAGGATTAAAAAAATGATTTGGATATTGGAAATATAGCTGGAGTATGTTTTCATCTTGAGGGTTAGGATTGCCAGATTTAGCAAATAAAAATACGGGATGTTGAGTTAAATTTGAATTTTAGGTAAATAACAATACTTTTATTTTAAGAATGCAATATTCGGGGTATACTTATCCTAAAAAATTATTTGTTGTTTATCTGAAATTCATATTTATCTGAAATCTGTTGAAAATTCAAAAATAGGGTATTGTGTTTTTCATCAGGTGACCCTATTGAGTTGACTACTTTGTTCTGATATATGTAAAAGTTCAGATTTATTAATCTGTAGTCACTCTTCCTATAATCCCTTTTCCCAAAATGCTGAGTTCCTGTAGGACTCAGTGCCAGAAGAAATGTATGCTGTGTACAATGTACTGCCACTTCCCACACATAGGGACCTGAAAGAAGTTGACCCCAGGGCAATGAGAAACAAAAGAGGAAAACCAAGGCATGGGTCCTTGTGAAGTCTTTTTTTTTTTCAGGGCTGACCTTGGAAATTTTGTAGCCTCCCTGTGGCCTGGCAGCCTGGCCTGAGTGGTTTAATGTTGAAATTCTTTTAAGTGATTGTGTTAGTTTCCTTTTCATAAACCTTATCTCTTCCTTGGAATGTGTTTTAGTTTGCCTGGATGGAGTTGAACATTCTGTTGGCTCCCTGAGTCCTCACGTCGGACTCTGTTTCTGTGGGATTTTTTTCTTTGCTTATTTGCTTTAGGAAGAGGCTCACTGATAAAGGAGGGCAGCCATCTGGGGGCCAGAGGATTCTCTGGTGCAGCTGCTCAAAGGGACGCTGCCTTCTCCTCAGGCTATAAGGAGTTTACTTATAATCATGGAATGTTTAAAATGAGAACCACCTTAATATGATCTATTACAATGGGGCATGGGAAAGGGTCCCCTTGACCTTCACTCAGAGTAGTTTCACATTTTGTCTATTATATATTGTTAGTTTCCCTGAAAGATATCATTTGGTGAAAGGGTTCTGCAACTAGAAATGTTATAAAATTCTTTATTATATTATATTTATAATATAAATATATATGTATTATATATATAATATTTATTATAGTCCCCCCTCATTACAAATAAGGAATCTGAAGCCCAGAGAGGTGAAGTGACTTGCTAAAGATACTCTAGTAGCCAAAGTGGGAAATACAAGCGTGCGTCCTCCAGCTCCCAGATGGGTGCTTTTTTTCACGTGTACTCAGTTCCTAACACCATAACATGAGGAATCTGTCATTCACACTATGCACCTTTCAGGGGCCAGGAAATAAATAGTTTCTTGGCTTTCCAGTGCACATGCTTCGCCTCCCATATTGTTTTGATTGCCACTAGGAGTGGTGGAGGCTTAAAACATAAATATCTGGGGGAGGCTAGACAGCTATACTATTCAATCCTAATAAGTATATCTAGAAAGGAGTTTGTTGCCTGAGAGAAATGTTTCATGGAGGAGAGCACAGAACAATTCTGGGACCTATAATTGGAAAGATAGATGGGTGGCTATTAGGGTAGAAATTGATTCCAAGAGTAGGATGTGACCCTGGCATATATACTTCTCAGTTTTTCTCTAGCTGGTCCTTTTGGTTTTTTATCACTTCTGAATGTATAAGAGATGTATGATTCCTTTTTCTCTTTTTTCCCTCTTAGGGGAGCACTTGGTAGAGGTACGGTACTTCTTTTCTTATATGGCGTACTTGCTTTGTTGTAACCCTTTCCCTGAGGGATTCTCTACATTTTTTTATTAGATTGTTTCTCAAACAATCCAGGCAACAAAAGGGAATTACTAATGCCGGTAATCACAACCCCAAATGTCCCTTATATTATATATAACAAGATTAAAGACCTGGGATTTGGATTCAAGCAGACCTGGATTAAAGTCCCAGCTCTGACTTTTACTAGCATGTGACTTTGGGCAATCTCTTGTTACCTCTCTTAACTCAGTTTCTTCAAATATTAAAAGAGTAAGGGTTGGGTGCTAATAATAGCCTACATGTCATAGGATTGCTGTGAGGCTTAAATGAGAAATGTATATAAAGTGCTTTGCATTCTGCCTGGCAAGTGGTAAGCACTCAATGGCTGCTAGTTGCTTTATTATTATTTTTAATACCTTTATTTTTTTAAAAGATTTTATTTATTTGAGAGAGAGAGAAAACACGAGCTGCGGGGGAGGGGCAGAGGGAGAGAGAGAGAGAGAGAGAGAAGCAGACTCCCTGCAGAGCAAGGAGCCTGACGTGGGGCTCGATCCCAAGACCCTGGGATCATAACCCGAGCCGAAGGCAGATGCTTAACTGATTGAGCCACTCAGACCCCCTTCTTCTTCGTTTCTAAAGAACAGTTTCACTGGAAATAGAGTTCTTGGCTGACAGTTATTCTTTCTTTCAGTATTTTGAAAATGTCATCCCATTTGAGGGTTCTTCACTAAGGTAGAAGAGACGAAAAGATGTTGGGGGATAGCCAGCAATCCCTATCTAGAGTTCTGACCAAGTCTTGTACTTCTTTGTGTACCTGATATGCCTGCTCCAGTTGCGTATACAGTAGATGCCCAATAGGTAATTATCAACTGATTCCAGTTAGAAGGGATTGTTCTCTATTATTTAAAAAAAATATGTATACAGTATTTTACCCACATAACTTATTGATATTGTGGCCTATCTTGGGATTCTAAGTGCCATTTTATAAATTGTTCCCATTTTAAGTTGCAAACTTCATCAAATTAATGGTAGACTTCTAGATCTTAATTGGTTTATTTGTTTTAATATTGCTCACAACTCAGTGTTACTATTTTCTGTAAAATTCTTGTAAAAGTTTGTGTGTGTGTTTTCCTGAGGGTAGAGGTTGGTTCATAGTGTTTATCAGATTCCTTAATAAATCCTCATCCCATAAAACATTAAGAATCACTGGTGTAAACTAAGAAATAACATGGGCAGTTTGATTTCTAGTTAGATTTTGCCAAATTTTTACTTGTTATTATCATCTGTTACTATAGTAATCTGTTCTTTTTTAATATATCAAGTTATTTAAATTTTTTTAGAGGGGCTGAATATTCAAAGTTGTAATGCTTTAATTGCTTGTTTTAAAAGTTTGGGTTTTGCTATTGGGACTACATCAAAAAAGCTTTTGTATACTGAAGGAAACCATCAATGAAACAAAAAGACGGTCCACTGAATGGGAAAAGATATTTGCAAATGATACATCTATTAAGGGGTTAATATCCAAAATATATAAAGAACATATACAACTCAATACCAAAAAAAAAAAATACAATTAAAAAATGGACAGAAGACAGGAACAGACATTTTTCCAAAGAAGACATACAGATAGGCAACAGGCATATGAAAAGATACTCAACATCACTCATCATCAGGGAAATGCAAATCAAAACCACAATGAGGTATCACCTTACATCTGTCAGAATTACTAGAATCAACAAGAAAAAACAAGTGTTTGTGAGGATATGGAGAAAAAGGAACGCTCATACACTGTTGGTGGGAATGCAAACTGGGAAAGCTATGGTGGAAAACAGTATGAATGTTCCTCAAAAAATTAAAAATAGAATTACCATATGATTTAGTAATTCCACAGGTTCACTAAATTCCACAAATTTAGTAATTTACCCCTAGAAAACAAAAACATGAATTGGAAAAGTTATATGCTCCCCTGTGTTTATTGCAGCATTATTTACAATAGCCAGATAGATATGGAAGCAACCCAAGTGTCTATTCATAGATGAATGGATAAAGAAGATGTGGTATATACATATATGCAATGGAATATTACTTATCCATAAAAAGAATGAAACCTTGCCATTTGTAGCAACATGGATGCATCTAGAGGGTATAATGCTAAGTGAAATAAGTCAGTCAGAGAACGATAAATGCCATATGATTTCACTCAAATGTGGAATTTAAGAAACAAAACAAATGAACAAAGAAAAAAAGAGACAAACAAAAAGCACATACTCTTAAATATAAACAAACTGGTGCTTGCCGGGGGGATGGTGAGGGATGGGCAAAATTGATGAAGGGGATTAAGAGTACACTTACTGTGATGAGCACTGAGCAATGCATAGAATTGTTGTATCACTGTATTTTACACCTGAAATTAATATAACACTCTATGTTAATTATACTGGAATTTGAAAAAATAAAGATTAAAAAATATATATTTGGGTTTTGGTCAGAGTGATGTCACCAAGATGGTGACAGAGATTGTTCTTGACTTTGCACCCCTCACAAGAACAACAACTAGCAACTGTTCAAGAACAAGACACCACTAAGAATCCTAGAACATAGGGGTAAGGCTGAAGCACCCCCTGCACCGCAGAGACCATGACAGATGGCAACAGATTGCCTTAGAAAGGTAAGAGAAATAGCTACATGTTGACTGCATTGTTCCTCCTCTAGGCCAGCACAGCACCATGCAGAGAGGTCTCTGCTGAGCATCTGGTTCCTTCAGTGGGAAAAGAGAACCCAGGGAGGACAACCGTTCCATCTCTCAGCATTGTGTGTTGCTTTACAGGAGCCCCTACTCTGATTTCCCACCATGAGGAATGCAGGGGAATCTTTAGGGCTCAATCACTGGGAACCTGACTGTGATGGAGGAGGGAGGATTATAACCAGCACATGGATCTTGGCAGACCAAGTTCATTCCTGCAGTGCCCAAGTAGTAATTCCAAGCATTGGTTTTGCTCATCTGCAGAATCAAGTCAGGGGCGTTCTGTGACCAAGGAACCCCCAAAAACTTGGTATTTGCATTATGGGAATTCCAGAAAGAGAAGAGAAAGAGAATGTGACATAAAGTATATTTAAAGCAATAATGGCTGAAAACTTCCTGAACCTGGGGAGAGAAATAAATATGTAGATCCATGAGGCCCAAAAGACTCCAACTAGGTTGAACATGAATAGGGCTATGCCAAGACACATTATAATTAAATTGTCAAAAGTCAAAGACAAAAAGAATTTTAAGAGCAGCAAGAGGAGAGAGACATTATATACAGGGGAACCCCCGCATAAGACTATAAGCAGATTTCTCAACAGAAACTTTTTAGGCCAGGAGAGAATGGGATGACGTTTTCAAAATACTGAAAGAAAGAATAACTGTCAGCCAAGAATTCTATATCCAGTGAAACTGTTCTTCAGAAATGAAGAAGAGGGGCGCCTGGGTGGCTCAGTTAGTTAAGTGTCTGCCTTCTGCTCAGGTCATGATCCCAGGTCAAGCCCCTCGTCAGGCTCCCTGTTCAGTGGAGAGCCTACTTCTCTCTCTCCCTCTGCCTGCTGCTCTGCCTACTTGTCCTCTCTCTCTCTGTCAAATAAATAAATAAAATCTTAAAAAAAAAAAAAAAAGAAATGAAGAAGGGACAAAGACTTTCCTGAACAAACAAAAGTTGAGGGAGTTAATTACTACCAGACCTGCCTTACAAGAGATGCAAAGGGAGTTTTTTTGAGTGGAAGTAAAAGAACACTAATTGACATCATAAAAGCATAAAAAGGTAGTGTAAACCTCATGGGTAATGATAAATATATAGTCATGGTTAGATTCTGAAATATGGTAATAGTAATGTATAATTCACTTACAACTCTAGTTTAAAAGTTAAAACATGAATACAGTAAAAATAACCATAACTATAATAATCTGTTATTAATTAGACAATATAAAATTATGGAAATTGTAACAGCAATAACCTCAAATGTGAGAAGTAAAAGTATAAAGTTTACGAATTCTACTGAAGTTAAGTTGTTATCAGTTTAAAATAGGGTGTTATAAGTTTAAGATATTTTATATAAGACTCATGGTAACCACAAGAGAAAATCCTGTATTAATTACACAAAAGAACATAATAAAGAAGTCAAAGCATATTGATACCAAAAGACATCAAAACACAAAAAAAGATAGCAAGATAAACAAGGAACAGTGGATCTACAAAACAACTAGGAAACAATGAACAAAATGATAATAGGAAGTTCTCACCTACCAATAATTACTTAAACAAAAATGGCTAAAATTCTCCAGTTAAAAAGACATTGAATAGCTGAATGGATAAAAAAACAAGATCCAACAATATGCTGCTCACAAGAGACTCACTTAAGCCTTAAAAACACACAGACTGAGAGTGCAGGGATTAAAAAAGACATTCCAAGTAAATGGTAACCAACCAACAAACAAGCTCAAAAAACCCCAAAAACCTAAAAAATAGACTAAGCTAAAATGGGAAAAAGAGAAAAAAGTCATTGTATAATGATAAAAGGGTCAGCACATTATGAACATATAACAATTTTAAATATTTATGTACCCAACATTGGAACACATAAATATATAAAACAGAAACTAATGGAGATAAAAGGAGAAATAAACAGTAATACAATAATAGCTGGGTACTTTAATACCCCATTGTCAACAATGGCTAGATCATCCAGACAGAAGATCGGTAGTGGATTTGAACAACACTATAGATGAAATAGTGATGAAATATAGATGAAATGACCTAACAGACACATAGGGAACATTCTATCCAACAATGCCAGAATACACATTCTTCTCAACTGCACATGGAACATTTTCTAGAATTGACCATATTTTAAGCTCAAAAAAATCTTAGCAAATTCAAAAAGATTGAAATCATACCAAGTACCTTCTCTGACTGCAGTGGCATGAAACCAGGAATCAATAATATGATGAAACCTGGAAAATTCAGGAATGCATGGAAATTATATAACACTCTTCTGAACAGCCAGTGGATCAAAGAATAAAGGGGAAATAAAAATAGTTTTTCTGAGACAAATGAAAATAGAAACATGCCAGAAGTTGTGGGATGCAGCAAAAGCAGTTGTAAGAGGGAAGATCATAGCAATAAATGCCTATGTTAAGAAGCAAGGCAGATCACAAATAACCAATCTAACTCTACATCTTAAGGAACTAGAAAAAGAAGAACTGAGTCTAAAGTTAGCAGAAGAAAGAAAATAATTATGGGGCGCCTGGGTGGTTCAGTTGGTTAAGCGTCTGACTCTTGATTTTGGCTCAGGTCATGATCTCAGGGTCATGAGATCAAGCCCTGCATTGGGCTCCACGCTGAGTGTGGAGTCTGCTTAAGATTCCCTCTCTCCCTCTCCCTTTGCACATCCCCTGCCCTGCTCTTGCTGTCTCTCTCTAAAAAAAAAAAAGAAAGAAAGAAAGAAAAAAAAAGATTAGAGCAGAAATAAATGAAACAGAGAACAAAAAAACAATAGAAAAGATTAACCAAACTAAGAGTTGGTTCTTTGAAAAGAAACGAATCTGACAAATGCTTAGCTAGACTAACCAAGAAAAAAAGAGAAAGGACTCAACAAAATTATAAATGAAAAAGCATACATTACAACTGATACCACAGAAATTCAAAGGATCATAAGAGGCTACTATGAACAACTATATGCCAACAAACTGGACAACCTAGAAGAAATGGAAAAATTCTAGGAACATACAACTCCCCAAGACTGAATCAGGAAGAAATAGAAAATCTGAAGAGACCAATTACTAGTAAGGAGATTGAATCAGAAATAAAAAATCTCCCAATGAAAAAAAGCCCAGGACCAGATGACTTCTCTGGTAAATTTTACCAACCATTTGAAGAACACTCCCAAACTCATTTTATGAGGCCAGCATTGTTCTGAAGTGAAAACCAGAAAGATGCACTATTAGAAAAGAACACTACAGGCCAATATTGCTGGTAAATATAGTTGTAAAAATTCACAATAAAATACTAGCAAACCAAATTCAGCAGCACTTTAAAAGGATCATACATCATGATCAAGTGGGATTCATCCCTGGAATGCAAAGATGGTTCAACATATGCAAATTAATCAATGTGATAAATCACATTAGTAGAAAGAAAGAAAAGAATCATATGATCATCTCAAATCTTAGATGCAGGAAAAGCATTTGATAATATTCAATATCCATTCATAATAAAAACCCTTAACAAATTGCACATGGAAGGAATATATCTTAACATGATAAAAGGCCATATATGACAAATCCACAGCTAACATACTCAGTTGTGAAAGGTTGAATGCTTTTCCTTTAAGATCAAGAAGAAGACAAGGGTGCCCATTCTCCCCACTCCTATTAAAGATAGTTAAATGGAAATCCTAGCTATAGCAATTAGGCAAGTAAGAGAAAAATAAAAGGGATCAGAATTAGAAAGGAAGGGGTGCCTGGCTGGCTCAGTCAGTAGAGCATGTGACTCTTGATCCCGGGGTCATAAGTGTAAGCCCCCCATTGGGCATAGGGCTTACTAAAAAAGAAAAAAAGAATTAGGAAAAAGTAAAATTGTCTCTATTTGCAGATGACATGATTTTTTCTTAATTTTTAAATTTTATTTAAATTCAGTTAATTAACATATAGTGTATTATTAGTTTCAGAGGTAGAGTTCAATTATTATTCAGTTGCATATAACACCCAGTGCTCATTACACCAAGTACCCTCCTTAAAGCCCATCACTCAGTTACCTCATCCCCCCACCCCCCTCCCCTCCAGCAACCCTCAGTTTGTTTCCTATAGTTAAGAGTCTCTTACAGTTTGTCTCTCTCTCTGATTTCTTCTTATTTTATTTTTCCCTCCCTTCCCTTATGATCCTCTGTTTTGTTTCTTAAATTCCACGTATGAGTGAAATCATATGATAATTGTCTTTCTCTGATTGACTTATTTCACTTAGCATAATACCCTCTAGCTCCATCATGTCATTGCAAATGGTAAGATTTCATTTTTTGAAATGAATGGCTGAGTAATATTCCATTGTGTATATATACCACATCTTCTGTATCCATTCATCTGTTGATGGACAGCTGGGCTTTTTCCATACTTTGGCTATTGTGGACATTGCTGCTATAAACATTGGGGTACATGTGCCCCTTCAAATCACTATGTTTTTATCCTTTGGGTAGATACCTAGTAGTGCAATTGCTGGGTCATAGGGTAGCTCCGTTTTTAACTTTTTGAGGAACCAACATCCGCATATCAATCAATGTGATACACCACATTAATAAAAGAAAGGAAAAGAACCATATGATCCTCTCAATAGATGCAGAAAAAGCATTTGACAAAATATAGCATCCTTTCTTAAGACATGATTTTATATACAGAAAATCCTAAAGACTCAACTGAAAAACTGTTAGATCTAATCAATGAATTCAATAAGTTGAAGGCTACAGAATTAACATACAAAAATCGGTCATGTTTCTATATACTAGCAATGAATTTTATGAAGAAGAAATTGATTCCATTTACAGTAGCATCAAAAATAATAAAATACTTAGGAATAAATTTAGCAAAGGAGATGAAAGACTCTACTTTGAAAACTACAAGACATTGATGAAAGCAATGGAAGAGGACACAAATAAATGGAAAGTTATCCCATGTTCCATGGATTGGAAGAATTAATATTGTTAAAATGTCAAAAATCATCTAGAGATTTAATGCAATCCCTATCAAGATACCTGTGGCGGGGTGCCTGGGTGGCTCAGTCATTAAGCGTCTGCCTTCGGCTCAGGTCATGATCCCAGGGTCCTGGGATCAAGCCCCACACTGGGCTCCCTGCTCTGTGGGAAGCTTGCTTCTCCCTCTCCCACTCCCCCTGCTTGTGTTCCCTCTCTCTCTGTGTCTCTCTGTCAAATAAATAAATAAAATATTAAAAAAAAAAAAAAGATTCCTGTGGCATTTTTTTTTTTTACAGAAGTGGAAAAAACACTCCTAAAATTTATATGGAACCACAAAAGACTCCGAATACCCAAAGAAATCCTGAGAAAGGAGAACACTGCAGAAGGCATCACATTTCCTGATTTTGAGGAATACTATAAAGCTGTAGTCATCAAAATGGTATGGTACAGGCTTAAAAACAGTCTCTATAGACAAGCCGGGGAGATGTAGTTGGTTTAAATAAATTTAAGATATTTTTGCTCTTTATTTATTTATAATATAATTAGGAAAACAAGAAAAATACAGAAGAGATTATGAGAAAACAGTGAGTAGTTGTTAAGTGACATATTATGTCATACATTCACTATTTGAGTACAGAATTGATTAATATGAGCTGAAGTAGTACATCTGTGGTTCCTTCAAGAATTATTAAATTATTATTTCAGTATCTTCCCAGAATACCTTTTTGGTGGGGGGGCAGAAGAGCTCCTCCAGACTACTTATTTGATTGAAGACCAAATTCTTCCTGTCACATATTGGAAATTCCATCTGTAATTTTTCTTTGAACTTCCCTTTTCCAATAATATAACCTTACCCTAACCACCCACCAAAGAAAACAACACAGGATTCTTTGTAGGCATTTTGAAAACAGAAGAACATGGCACATGCAATTAAGCTGAATATCTGGATGTCTGCATGATGCTGTAATTGTGGTCCTTTGGACAAGAATTGTATGCATCCATCTTGGGAATCAATGTACCAGTCTAAAAGTGAAGGAGTCTTTGGACTGCAAAACCAGTCTCCTTGGCAGAATTCTGTTTTTGAAGGGAGAAAAGAACCTGAGAAATGTGTGTGTGTGTATACATACAGTGGTGGTAATAGTGAATTTAACAGACAGGGGAACAAATCTGAAGAGCTCTTTCCTAGTAACATTGAATAAGTGAGGAAGTCTTTGCTTTTAGCTTTTCGGTTATATCAGAGATGGATTGATGGAACTAGCATCTGGTACCTAGGGAGTCAGATGCTATATTGCAAAGCTCTTTTATTCACCAAGTTAGACCAGATTGTAGTAAAAAGCCACTCCAAAATCTGAATGGTTTAAATAAAAAAGGAATATTTCTTGCTCCACTGCATGTCCACCATGGGTCACCAAACAGCTTTGATTCGCAACAGTGTTGTCCTCACTCTGGGACCTAGGTTGACAGAGCAGCTACCATCTAGAATACTGCTGGTCGAAATGGCAGAGGGGGAAAAACAACTCTGTAGGGTCTAGCATCTCTATCAGTCTTTGGCTTAGAATAACTCAAGTCTATCTTGACAGTTTAGGATTTAATTAAGTTTTCAAAGAAAAAAAAACTCCATTGAGATAAATATAGGATTTTATATTTAGAACCACAAATTTACTTGCCTACAATGAGGGTGTGTGCAAAATGAACTGAAGACGGTATACGAATGAGCCAGTAGTGTTATATGACAGCCAAAACAGCTAAGGTGAGTTCAGGTTGGAGTAATAACATCAATAGCAAAATTGGTCCATAATGGTTGCACTGTACTCCCCACTGGTTAGACCATTCCAGAGGTATCTATTTATATTTGGTGCCATGCTTGGAGAGATATTCATAAAGAAAAAAAAAAAGAATTTAGATGAAAACAGGAGGGTCAAGGGTCGTAAAAACTCTAATAGGAGGGATGATTGAAGAAACAAAGCTATTTTACCTGAAGAGAAGATAGAGAGGTGACATGCTGGCTGCCTCTAAGAATATGAAGAAGGGATTCAGCTGATTTCTATGTATAACAGAGGAGTCTAATGGGACCTATGAATGGAAACTGAAGGGAGGATTTCGACTCACTGTTGACAATGTGGTAGTAGAGGAGGAGGAGAAAGATAGCAGAGGAATAGGAGACATAAATTTTGTCTGGTCCCAGGAGTTCAGCTAGGTAAGTATCAAACCATTCTGAACACCTACAAACTCAACAGGAGATCGAAGAAAAGAATAGCAGCAACTTTATGAACAGAAAAGTGACCACTTTCTGGAAGGTCTCTTCTGATTTGTTTAGTGTGTATTTTTCTGGGGTCGTCGTTACCCTTTTAGCATTTTGTTCTCTCATTCATCTATTCTCTGGGCAAAATGATGAGACGGAAAAACTCACCTCAAAAAAAGAACAAGAGGCAGTGCCGACTACCAGGGACCTAATCAATATGGACATTAGTAAGATGTCAGAACTAGGGTTCAGAATGATTATAAAGATACTAGCTGGGCTTGAAAAAAGCATGGCTGATAAAAGAGAATCCCTTTCTGGAGAGAACATGGTAGTAATTTGAACTGTTCAACAATAGCGCAGACTGTAGGGTGCCGTTCCTATCCCTGTGAGAGATTCTAACTGAGCATGTTTTGTTATAGAATATGAGCCCATGTCCTCTCCGATTGAATTTATTCTTGTGGTTGTCTGTATTTCTGTTTCATGCAGTTAGGACGATATCCGAATCTTATGTAGAACTTTTTAGAATGATAATTGATCTTTGAAAAAATTTTTTGATAAATAAAATAATAAATTTTTGAAACTCTCTTTCAGGGATCATTAAATGACATATGTTAGAGCCACATTGACCTGTGTTCATATCCTAGCTCCTCCCTTACAAGCCTTGTGCCCTTGGCAATTTAGTTAATCTCCCTGAGCCTAAATAGGTGCCTCTGTAAAATGGGATTAATAATGTTGTGGAGAGGATTGAATTAAATGAGCTAAGGCACATAAAGAGCTTCTCAATGTACTTGGCACAGAGTATGCACCCAGAACATGGAGGCTACATTGTTATTAATCCTTTCTTTGGCTTTTGCTTTACTAAGGCTAAGGTGGTGCTTTTAGATACTTAGTTCCAGCTTCTTTTTGTGGTTTCTCTTGAATTATTTCAGTTTTCAGGGTCAAGTCAGGAATATCATTGATTTTAATACTCCTCCATTCATTTACCTTCCTTGAATTCAGATGTTCTAGAGTCAGGTTTTTCAATGACCTCTGCAGCTGTCATTACTGGTAAAACCCATTATACTGAAGCATCTAACTATCCAGCTGGTCTTTGAACAACTGCTCCTTTTGTTCCATGCACACTTCAGATCTGCAGGCCATGTACGTGCTCCTTCTTAAGTTTTTCCTCACATTTGAAAGCTGTTTAGTTTTTCTTTTAAAATTACTTAGAATGAGTCTCAGGTAATCCTATTAACTTGACCTTTCCGTTCAGCTACAGAAAATTCAAAGAAATCTCACCTAAACCTCTGGGGGAAACAATCTTTAGGAACAATGATGTTTGCCAGCATTGAAATTTGTGCTTTTTATTGGCTTGTTTTACCCTTGGCATTGACCAAAAGAATTGTTATAGAGTTTATTGGAAGCAGTTGGTTTTAAAAATCCTGTATTATGTTAAAATGTGAATAATCATATTATATGTATGTTCTTTTTTGCAGTGCTCTGCTACAAAAATGACTTTATAAAGGCATATTTCTACACATAGATGGCAGGCTTGCATTCATCCTGTTCTGCTTTCTCATTGGTTCTGCTTAGGTGCCAACTTGTCTTTATTTCTCATTGGGTCCAAACTGATGGCTTTATTACTAAGGTTTGTAAGCAGTTAATTCTCTGCCTCTCTCTACAGGGCCTAGTGAAACCTAACTACATTGTGATATGGAGAAGCATGAGGCCTTTGGAATTTATGAATCATAGCAATCAAATCTGAAAATAGCCATATAGCCCTTTGCCTAAAAACATATTATTGAGAATTCAGTTTATGGTTATTGCTCTTCCCTAGTGCCAGTTTGATTGTAACTCAGTTAAAAAACTGCTCACACAGTCATTGTGTGAGGAGAGTTATGTTGGCAAACACTCTAGTGTTACATTTTATTACCAAACCGAGCAAACATTTCCATAAATGTTCAAGCTTTTTTTTTTTTTTTTCTCTTTAGAAGAGTCCTCAAAGGGCATTTTGCATATGGCCTCCCCACTCATTCACCAGTACTCCTTTGACTAATTGGGGTTAAAGTGGTAAAGGGGGCATGTTTCCAGTTTTGGTTTTTTGTTTTCTTTTTTTTTAAGGAGAGATTCATCTTTTTTGCAGATGGGTTTCTTCAGGCTAATCTTAATTTTCTTTAAGAAAACTTGAGGTTAATGAGTTAATTTTCATAACAGGGTTACTCTAATTTCTAGAATGGGGAAAATATTAAGATAATTGAATTCTTTACTCTGTGTAGGCACTAATATGCAAGAGTGAATTACTAGATAAATAAATTCAGGTAACTTAATATTAGTAACTTTCACATGCAAGTTATTTAAAGATTAGGCCTCCCTACTTTTTCATTTGATAATAGTACTATCTCATAAAACTGTTTTTGAAGTTTCAAGGAGGTTGTGCATTAAGCATTTAATCCAATACCTGTGTCATTGCGAATGAGTATTTGATCGTCCTAAGCTTGTGAGGTGTGTGTTGGTTCCTGCACTTTATTGTGAGGAAACTAAAGTTCCCAGAAGATTAACAGGGACTTGTTCAAGGTCATATGGCTCATGTGTGGTCCAGGGTGGGATTCCAATCTGATATTCTTAACTTCTAGTCCAGTGCTCTTTCACTACAAGAAGGTCCAGGGGAATTAATTAGGTGGATTGTTCAACATGGTTTTAAGCAGTGTTTCTTAATCTTTACTGCTCACTAGAATTACCTGTAAAACTGTAGAACCAGGTAGATGCATTGGTTCAACAGTGGAGACACTGATCCAATAGATCTGGAATTTGTAGTTATAAACTCTCTTGATGTTGTTGTTGTGCTGTCTGCCTCTCTCTGATTCTCTATATGGAACTCTTTTTAGATGTATATTGAAGCTTTTCCCTTCTACCCTTCATATCAATTCACTTTCACCTTTTTCCTTCTTCAAATCTCTGTACTGCATCCTGGGAAATTTCTTTATTTTATTTTTCAATACCCTAAATCTCTTTTCAGTTATGCTTAGTCTACTAATTCACACATATATTGACTCTTTTTATTTCGGGATTACACTTTTTATAATGTCTTTGTGCCTAATTGTCTGTCTTGTTTCATGGATACTAATCTTGCCTTTGTTTTTGTATTTTAAAATAAATTTTTATCAAACACATGAAATTATGGATCAAATGAATCATTTTAAAGGTGGAATAATTCTATAAGGCTTATAGTTAAAATCAGCAGTCTTCAGTTACACTCCTCTACACCTCTGGTTCCTGCATCCTAGTGGCAACTATTTTCCAATATTCTAGATGTTTCTGTTATTTACTTCTGTATTTCTAAATAACATGTTTATATTGCTCTATCTTAATTTTATATATCCTATGCAGCCTTTCTTCTATGGAATATGAAAAAGGTGAGGGTTCTGCATTCTTATTCCTTCCAATAACACAAAATTTAGTGTTTACCAAGAATATGTAAAGATTATTCATTCCTGAATCATGTAGTGTGTCTATTTCCTTCATTTCACAACTTTTTATTTTCTCCAGAGTTAATACATGCTTTTTTGTGGGGGAGGGGTTTGGTTATTTTTCTACTTACTTGTCTGGAATTCATCTCTACATATATTCATCATCATCCAAATTTGTGAACTCGTAGAAATTCAATGATAACAGATTAAGAATCTGTGTTTCTTGGAGATTTTCCTCTTAGAGCCACCTGTTCCAATCTGGATTTGATTGTCCTCAGCACTGCTGCACGACTGTCTTCCCCAGACTTCCTCTGTTGATTCTTTTATTGCCTGGATCCCATGTGTTCCTTTTTTTTTTTTTTCCTGGTTCCCTTTTGGTTTTGCTGAATTACATCCTCCAGTAGCCTGAGAGGGTATGTGCAAAGTAAAATTTTTGAAAAAAAAAAAATGTGTGCCTGGAAATATATTCTAGGCTCATATTCAGGTATAGAATTCTAGATTTGAAATAATTTCCCTCATAATTTGAAGTACTAATTTATGTTTTTCAAGTTTTTAGTCTTGAATTAGGATGTTGGAAACCATTATTATTTCTGATATTTTTAATGTATCTCTTCTTCTCTTTGCAGCTTTTAGGACTTTTTGTAATCCTTAGGTCTCAGAAACCCAGTATGATGTATTTTCTATGGGCCTATTTTTAGTCATTGTGCTATATACCAAGTGGGCTCATTCCATCTGAAATGTGAATGTGAGACTAATGTCCTTCTGAGAAAGTTTATTATGTTATTTCTTTGACAACCACCTTCTCTTCACTTTCTCTGTTCTCTTTTTTTCTGGACCATCTGGTCTGATCCCTTAGGTAATTTTTTTCTCTTCTATTGTCTATATCTTTGTATTTTTCTTCTATTTTCTGTGAGAATTCCTCCTAACTTTATCTTCTAACCCTTCTAAAATCCTATTTATGTGAAATTTGAAAAAGCTCTTTTAAAACATTCTCTGAATGTTTCTTGTTACAACATTTTATTCTTATTTCATATATGCAATATCTTTTCCTATATATCTGAAGATGTTAACCATAGAATGTTGTTTTAAGTTTTCTGCCTTCTGAATTGTGTGTTTTCCATATATTTCTTTTTTCCTGTTTGTTTTTGTTGATGTTTCGTATGATAAACTTTATCCTGTGTTACATGATATTTGGCTGTTCATTGATATTTTACTGAAAGACACTAAAAAGTTCCATAGATATGGAGTCAAAGTATGCTTCATTGTAGAATTATTAGGCAAGGACCTGGTCATTTTTTTTTTCAAGTACTTTTTCTTTGACTCTTAGTATTAAGAGGATCTTAGTAAGACTTTTCCTTTGGAGTGGTTTGTTGCCCCAAAGAAGAATCCTCTAATTTCCTGACCTACAGATATAACCTAATTTTTTTTAGGGGGGGTAGGGGCAGAGGGAGAAGGAAAGAGAGAGTCTTAAACAGGCTTCCCGCTGAGCATGGAGCCCAACACGGGGCTCGATCTCACAACCCTGAGATCATGACCTGAGCTGAAATCAAGAGTCGGACGCTTAACTGACTGAGCCACCCAGGCGCCCCTATAGAACCTAGTTTTTAATGATTAGAAGCAAAAACCGGGGAATAGTAGAGTTTTACTTAACTTACTGTTTTCAGCATGGAACTGCTGCTTTTAGCTGTGCCTGATGTCCCTGAGTCTATAGTCTTTCAGTTTCAATCTATTTATAAAATCAATCTTCAGACTTGTAAATACTTAGCTTTTGCCTTATCCAGTGTGTTTTCAGTGTTCCCTCTTTATCTGCTTTCCAGCTTCCAAAAATCTTAATGTGGATCATATGCTGTCCTCTCTTCTTTCTTCCTTATTCTTGTGGATTTATATCTTTTAAAAATACGAAATTTTTATTTTTAGAGGAATTTTTTTAAAGAGATGGAGGAAAGCTAAAATCATGTGTTAATCCACCATGTTTAACCAGAACCATTTCATTTATTATTTTGAAGAATTTAATATATATTTTCAAGTTGCCATAGTAACTCTACCTCTTTGGGTGTGAATTGTCCTCTTTATAGTTTGTTGACTGCCTTTGTGGTGATTAATTTTCTCATATTTGCAATTTTTATTAAACATGTATTATTTTCTGTGGCTTTATCCTGTCCCATTGTTCCCCATGGTATCTTTCCTCTTCCCCCCCCCCTTTACTATCCACTGCAGTGAATATGTTGCTTGCTAGACTCTTCCTTGCCTATTCAGATATTTGTTCTGTTCATCATAATTGCAGTTGTCGAGGCTAGGATTACAAATATCAGGACTTGATGGCTGCAAGAGGGAAGGACATGGAACTTTCTTCCTCTTTTCCCTCTTTTTCTGTCTCCATTTCTGCTTCCTAGGATCTTTCCTCATCTCAGATCTTTGCTCTTCTGCTGACCTCAGTGCTAATTCAGAGCACAGCTGCAAGCAACAGGGAATGTGAATGCAAAGGGTAACGTGAGAAACTCAGAATATATACCACTAGGCCCAGTGCTGTGGCCACATTCCTACCCTATCCACAAATCACACCTCAATCCCAAAAGTTTAGTATTCTTAGAAAAGTTTTAAGGACCTTTTTTGTGTAAGTGGATTAGTCTTCCTTTTATGGACTCAGAGGTATCTTAAAATATCTTGGTCTTTCCCTTCAGGGTCTAAGTAAAAAGAAAAGAGAGAGGACATAGTAAAGGTGTTTTTGTTTTTGTTTTTAAGCCTGATTTTGTGATTATTAGCAGTTAAGGAAAATTCTGAAAACTAAAATTAGTGGTGAAACTGACAGACAATTTTGTATTCCTCAGCTGGCCAGTGTAGAAAGAAATTGGTCTAAAGTTACAAGTGATGGGTATAGAAGTGAAAGGAGGAAGGGCAGATTAATCCTAGGATTTCTTGGCAGAAACAGTGTCTGCTTCTCTTTTTTCCTTTATCTTTTCAGATTTTTCTTTTCCTCAAATTCCAAATAGTAAATTGATTCAGAGAGGAGATATCTTCTCTTGAATCCTGGTTTTGATGTTTTTTAGGTATATAAACTTGAACAAAGTTATAATAATTACAACATTGTGACACTGGTACAAGCATGGACAAATAGATGAGTAGAAGAGAAGGGATCCCAAAACAGACTCACTTAAATGATTTATGACAAAAGTAATTGTGCAATTAAGTACTTAGCCTCTAGGTATCTCAGTTTCTTCATATGCAGAATAGGATAACTGTCCTTGTGAGTGTTGTGAGGATTAAATGAATTAATACAAATGTGCTCAGAATAGGGCGTGGGATCTACTAAATGCTTAATAAGTTGTAACTATTATTTCTATCTTTATTTCAACAAAATTTTCACTAGTCCCAGGCCTTAATCAGCTTCCTCTCGAATTTCACAATCCTTATTCTGCACCACTTCTTTTGGCACTTAATTATTCATTGTCTTGCTTTGCTACCAAATTATTTTGCATGAACTATTTGTGTATTTCCAGCTATTGTAAGCTCTTTGAGGACAGAGACCATGAAGAGTGCATGTAGCTGCTTCTCTAGTTCTCACGGTGCTCAGCCCAGTGTTGGGCAGAAAGTGGAATTCAGTTTGTGCTCATCAGTTGACTGGGCAGTAGCTCATTTTAGGGCTTCGGTGATGCTTGTCAGCTGATCTGCTTTTAACTTTCAAAGACATTAGATAGTAGCAGTTCTGTATTTTGCAATCCTAAATGGTATCAGAAACCTTTGCTATTTTTACCATTTTAGTAAATAGCCCTGGATTTTAGGAGTTCTTAGGATTATATCAGACAAAATCCACACAGAAATAAATACACTGCAAGGAAATGTAAAAAATTGTGGTTCTTGACCTCTCTTTCACCTTCAGGGACTCTAAAGAAGACAGGAAAGAGTTTATGATTTTTCTCATTTATGAATGAGTAAAATTTTCTCATCTGTTTTGTTCTTTTGGGCCTATTTGGTTTATGTATTTTATGTGACAGCCAAAAACTACAAAGGTTGTTTTTTTTCTCTTCTTTCTCTCTTTCTTCCTTTTCCTCTCCCATTTTCACATTGCCTTTGGGCACTCTTAGAAAATCTGTTTTTTCAAGGTCCTTCTGCTTTCCCAAGAAAGGACTCCATGTTTGTCTGTTACCTGTAAGATGGCATATTGCCCTTATTCCTATTTCAGACTAGTTTCATGGTACTTTCATTCCTGAAAGGTGGCCAAAAATTGCTGTGCTGAAATGATCATTTGTGAATACAGTAACTCTCAGGAGGCATAAATTAATATCCTGTTCTCACTGTATTTTTTATTAACTATTAGAGTTATTCTACTGCCAGGCCCTGACTTGGTGCCCAATGCTAACAACTGTCTTTAAAGGCTTATGAATAGGGTCATAAACACTATTTACATTAGTAGCAACACGTACTTTTAGTATTTCCACCACTCCCTCTCCCTCCTGCTCATTGTCACATGCACAGGCATTTTGTAATGAGTGCGTGGTTATTCTGCACTTTTCCCTATTTTTTTTTTGGTTCACATGTGCATAAATTCATTTGTTTAAACTTTATTTTTCATAATCAAGTTACTCTTGTGTCCTGGCCTCCAGTCTTCAAATAACATGAACCTTCCCAGATTATATGCTCTAAGGTTTTTTTTCCTTCTTTTTAACTAAGGTAAAGAATAATCAACCTTGGTTATGATGCAAGCAACCAGAAAGCAAAACCATTGCTTTAGCAGAAGTTTAACGGCAGCACAGCCCTATCATAGACACAGCAAAACCATAGAACACTCTTTAGCTCAGTAGCAAACTTGATATTCATTTCCGGGGTGGCTGAGGATATTCAATCTCAACTTCACACCAAAGAAATGTGAAAATAAAAGTTGGAAAGGCAACTCATCTTTGTTTTTCCCCAATTTTCCTTATGAAGGTGACTGGATAGTTGAAAAAAAGATTATTCTTCCTGTTTCAAGATTCAAACCCTACTATGTTATAATGTATATTAGATGAGAAATCAGGAAAAGAAGGAATATGGTGCAAGGGTTAATTTGGTGGTGACTGGCTTTCCACTAAAACTATATGGTAATATGCAATGGATATCATGAAGATAGTTTTCAAGTTTATCTTTAGGACAGGGCTTGAATTCAGTTCAAGCAGATGGATGAATATTCACTGATTCAACATGCCAGACACTCTGTTAAGTGATGAAGTCAAAGATTATAGCTGAAAGAGTCTGTCTACAAAAGACATGTGGCAAAGAACTATAAAAACTTGTGGGTTTTTGATCTTCATGTAGGGATAAGCAACACCCAGGGAAGATTGTTGATTATGTACTTAGTTTTTTTCTCAGCCTCATTTTACATATGCTGTTTAGCTATGCATTTTATATTCTCTGGACCTGAGAATGCCTTTTATGTTTATGTAATACGGCTGTCAAGAAGCACTGGCACACCTGGCAAATCCTATAGAAGCAGTTTTTAGTTAATGCTCAAATGCACTGGAGTTGGAAGTAGACAGAGCTATGCTGTTTCTTTACAATAGGAACTTGAGCAAATTCTCTATGAGTTTCAATTTCTTTATCTGTAAAATTTGGATAATAGTGGTACCAACATGTTTTATTAGTGTGAGAATTAAATGAAATAATGCATGCCAGTTTAGTATAGTGCCTGGAACATAGTAAGCCCTTAATAAATGTTAGCTGTTACTGTCCTATTACTTTTGTTCTCTTATGACTCTCTTAGCAAAGGAATATCATGCTAGCTTCCCTTATTTATTTCTTCCAACTTCTCTGAACATTTTTTCTTGCTCAGAATAAAGAAGTTAGAATATATTGTTGTTAACCATTACTTTGATGTTATATTGAAAGAAGATATCAAACATTCTGTTGGCTAGTTTGGGTAACATCTTCTCTAGACACTGCTAGAGAAATGACTCATGTTTCAATTTTTATGTCCATTTAATAAGTGTTTTAATTAAATCTCTTCATTATAGCAGTATATTATTTCCATTAAGCCCAGTTTACAACAAAAGGTAGTTCCCAATTGCAATAAGAAAGAAAATTAACCAGTGGGTACTAATCTCTTTTTTAACATGGTGGCTTCTGTCTCTAACCAAAGAGGGCCGGGCTCATACCTAACTGTAATGAGAGTAAGAGACTGAGTTTGGAGGGTATCATTAACTATTGCACTTGTCATGATGGGCTTTGTTGGGGCTTTTGTAAATGAGAAAGGACTGATGGAGTCAAAGACATGGATTCAAGTAGGAAAACCTGGGGCATTTTCTTCTGGGTCTAATACCTTTTCCATATGCCAACATTTGTAGACCTTTATGTATATACATGGTATGAACAAGGAGATTCCATTTTTCATTTTGTTTTGTTAGTACTTTTTAACTACTTCAAACTCTTTCCCATGAGAATGATGTATCCCTGAAATAAATTTTACTTCATCAAAATCGAACCTTCTCTTCAGAAGTTCTCTGATGGCTCTTCTTAATTTGAATAGTCAGTGGCAAAAAGCCCTTGAAATTTCTTTGCCAGTATTTTCTCCATTCTGGAACTGTTTGAGTGAATACAACACTTCATTTTTTTTTTTTTTTTCAGAAATCAAAATTTTCTCATTAAAATCTTTACTTAAAATTTACATATAGTTTAATAAAGTTTCCAAGTTCGGTATGAAACTAATAGTCCATTAAGAATAAGGAATGATTGGGGCACCTGGGTGGCTCAGTCGTTAAGCGTCTGCCTTCGGCTCAGGTCATGATCCCAGGGTCCTGGGATCGAGCCCCACATCAGGCTCTCTGCTCCGTGGGAAGCCTGCTTCTCCCTCTCCCACTCCCCCTGCTTGTGTTCCCTCTCTCGCTATGTCTCTCTCTGCCAAATAAATAAATAAAATCTTTAAAAAAAAAAAAAAAGAATAAGGAATGATTGATGTGTTTTTATTGACCTTTGGCAGTAAGTGACTTTAAAACACCACCCAGCATATTCAAAATCACCAGGCATGACTGTCCAGTGCCCCACCTAACATAGCCTCTCATTTGTTCTCTTATTAAATCTCTTAGAATCTTCAGTGGAAGAGATTGTGCCAGAGTCTCCTTTACTAGTCTATTCTAGCATCTTACAATTCATGGAATATTTAAAAAGAAAAGCAGGTAGCACTCTTATAAATGCAAATATTGATATTTGCTCGGGTTGAAGCCTTTTCATATTCTTTTTTTCTTTTTTAAAGATTTTATTTACTTGTTAGAGAGAGAGAGTGTGTGTGAGAGAGAGCAGGAGCAGGGGCAGAGGGAGAGGGAGAAGCAGACTCCCTGCTGAGCAGAGGACCCTGGGATCATGACCTGAACCAAAGGCAGACAGACGCTTAACCGACTTGAGCCACCTAGGTGCTCCACGTTTTCATATTCTGTTGGTTGTCTTATTCATGTGCTAGTTAATCATGATGCAGATAGCTAATGCTGTCATTGTATACAACAAAAGTTGTACCCAAAGAAGTTATGTTGCAAATCACATAGCAATGATTTAAAATCTCTTTGAGTATGAGGACCATTTTTTTTTAAAGATTTTATTTTTTAAGCAATTTCTACACCCAGTGTGGAGCTTGAACTTGCAACCCTGAGATCAAGAGTCATATGCTCTACCAACTGAGGCAGCCAGGCACCCCAAGGACCATTTCTGAATGTCAAAATGTCATGTCACTCCCTTCCCTGCTAGACATGTGCATACACACATACATAATACTGGTTTCACTTCTACTCTCTGTTATTTAAGAAAATCCATAGTGGAAAACAGTTATTGTGACTGTAGTAAAGTTTTTTAGTGAATATTTTATTAACTACCATAGCATCTTTATACATCTGAAAAGTAGTAATGCATGTGTGAGAGAAATTTTTTCTATCTAGAAAATGAGGAAATGTATCCTGTTTATCATTCTAAGTCATTTAGTTAGAATATTGGTGGTATTTTACCCACAAAAATCCCTCATTTGTTATGTATATTTTGGATCTAATTAAAGATAAAAATGACAAAGATTGGTATGCATTTAATTTTTTTTTTGCTCTTCTTGTCTGTAGCCCACAAGAAGGGTCCTGCTAGAACAAAGCAATCACCCAAGATGACAAAGCATAATAAATCTGAATGCTTCATACCAATTCTGAGCCTCAGTCCATGCTGCTTATGATTAAATCAGAAAATGTTTGCAAATTAATAGCAAAAAATTTTTTTTTCTCTCTGCAAACATCTTTATAGTGCACCAAAATTTTCTGGTTCATGGGTCTTATTTAACTTAAAAGAAAAAAACTATCGTCTATAGCATATATCACTTCATGGAGGAAGAGCTAAAAGTAAAACAACCCATTAACAAAGAAATATTTAGGAGTGTCTACCATGTGACTGGAAAGAAATCATTGGTTTCTTTGATCCTTTTACCACATGTTATCTGTTGGCTTTCAATGAGTAATGAATGCCAATTTCTATGGATGCAGACAAGAATTTTTATATTGCTGAGCTGCATTTAGACTTAGGAAGTTGACCCAGGTTCTATAGAAATAGATTGCTCTTTGATAGATATTTTCCTTTGGCTAACCATAAAAGCAGTGTTGTTTTCAATCCTTTTTATATTTATAAAGGACAAGCTGATTTGTGTCTTTTGGGGACTGGTGAATATTTTTCTGCCCATATGAAGAGCCGATCAGATAGTTATGCATATGGTTCAGTGTCTTTGTTAGATTATGGGAAATAGGAATGTGTGGTTAGAGCTTTGTAAATTGATATGCTAAAGGTACCAAGATATTGCTTGTCTTGATATGGCACTAATAGAGAGAGACAGTTCGACTTTCACACCCTAGGAGGCCTGATTATTTCTGCATAAGGGATGGATACATGGAGATTCATTTTGGAAATAGGATATAGTCACATTTCCCTTAGGTTACTCAGTAGAATATCTGCTTTGGGCTGATATTTTTGGTTATCATAAAAGTGAAACTGGGGTATGTATTAATTGTTCAAATAAAATACAAGTCTTTAAAGGACTGTTTCCCTTGCTGTAGAAACTTTCCATGTACTTCTGATGTTAGCAGTGTTTTACTGGGAAAGATTGATATCACAACTTTCTAGTATGAACTTTAATATAAAATATGTCTAAAATACTTTCATTAATCATGAATTACAGGCCTTTCTTGGGCATTTACTGTGTTCAAGGCATTGCAGTTGATGATGAATATATAATTATCTGTGGTATGATGGAACATGGAGTTTAATTAATGGGCTCTTTTTCATCCTCCTAGTTTAGCTGTCAGTCATACCCCATTTGGCAGTTACAGCTTGGTCACTTATTACTGTAGTGTTGTAAACAACACATGACAAATTTATAGCTTCCAACTTCAAAAGGTTCCATATGGAGCAAGACAGAGACTATTCAAGAAGGAGATGCCAACAGAATAAACAGGTTTCTTGGCCTGTTTCCAGACTGGGTAAAAGATCCTTTGAATTGGCAGAGGGAAGGAGTTAGGAAGAGGAAAATTAGATACAGCACAGTAGCCTTGTGCTGTGCTCTCAGCATCCCAGTGGGGTGAGGCTGGTAACATTTCTCTTGAGATTTTCAGGCATTCAGGAGTAGAGGAGACATGTGCTCTACTTTCCCTTTCTGAAACTTCGGAGGTGGCAGTCTCACTGATGTGTCTTGTGCTATCTTTGTACAGGTGAGTGGGATAGAGATGGTGGCCTATATATGAGCCAAATGACTACTGTAGTATGATTGATATTATACAAGTTAAGAAGAAAGAGAGGTTTGTCTTGGCCTGGGTTTGTTGAGGAAAGTTTAAGTGTTTTCTTGCCTTAGCAAGTTCATATGGGGAACGCAATATTATGTTGGCTGGTTAGAATTAATAAAATCTTAATTATCTCAGAATATGAGCAGTAATAATCTTGGCTTCTCCCTTTTTAGCCCACATAGATAGTAAAATATCTATTTCTTACTGACTGGAAAATAGATAGAGCAAACAAACTTTTTTCTTCACCCTTTGGGTACTCTTTATTTCTTTAATTAAGCTGCTCCAGACCTGATGGTCAATAATTTTCTTTTTTCTTCCTCCTCCCAAAAATCCTGAGGTAGCAGGAATCCTAATCAAGTTCTACCTATGTAATATGCAATATAGAAGAGCAACAATAGCCTCTAATAGAACAAATTCTAGTCATTCCATCTTGAAAATAAGCCTAGATCCTAATAATCACTTAGATCATAGGGCACACATATGCCTTGTGGGCTTTTTTTCCTCCCATAAGTTACATTTTTTCCAGATGTTCTTTGGTCTCAAAAAAACACAGAACAGTCACAGAAAGGGTACCATTTCCATAAATTTTGCCTATCCCAGGAAATCTCCAGGTAAGAGCTTCCTTATATCCAATTTCCATTCTAAGAGTAAAGTAATAAACTAAATTATGGCAAACCAATACAACTCCTTCCTTACTCTTTATCCCATGCAGTTTGATTTCACAGGACTCAGAAAAACAGTAAAAATATTGCCATAACCATGAATTGTGCCATGTGAACTGGAAATACTGACTATAATGTTTACAAAAGCCCTTGAGAGATGTTGCTTAGATTTAGTTACAGATCTTTTATATTAAACTTAAGTCCTTCAAGAACTATCAGTTATTTGGTGGATTTGGAGGATAATACAGAGTTGCATGATGTAAAATCTGAATATGGAATTTACATTATAAAACTATAATTACATTTGTCCCTTTGTCTTTTCTATAAGAAATGGCATTTCCTGGCAGAGTAACAGGTGGAGGTATGACCTTTAACCCTAGGTAAGCAATTATATAACTACTTAATAGTAATCACTTTACCATCTGTAGTCCACACTAAATTAAAAGACACCTGACCCTCAATTTTGGCATGTGGCCCCAAGCTCTGCCTTTCTTTTCCTAGTTCAGTAATGAATGATCATTTCTATCTTGGTGATTCCAACTGTCAGTTTGATGGATGGAAAAACAGAACACTAAGTGTAGCCCCATTTATTCTGAACTGATTAGCTCCACCCAGCTTTGCTCCCATCCTACAGTGCTCAGTTCTAAGATAATTCAGGCTTTCATGTTTCTTCATCCCATTTTGGTCCAGTAAATAGATAGACCATTTGTACTAAATTTCCATGGTGAGGTTTTCTAGTTTTGAGTTAAATTCTTTGGGTTCTGGAGGGAAAGGGGGACAATGAAAGGACAAAAAGTTTTTTGTGGACATAGATTGCTTTCCCTGTCTCCATGGAGAGACAAAGGTATCCCTTGATGGGTATTAAAATAATGTAAGAGTTCCACCCAGACCTGGATATGAGGAAAGCATTTGCTTTTTGTTCCACCATGTAGCAGGCTTTTAGCAAAGTAGAAAAAAATCAATCACATTTACTGACAGTCTAAACGCTTTTTTAATGTATTGCTCATTGCTGGTGCCAAAGAAGGAGGCAAGCAGAATGGAGATGTTGGCAATCATAAGCGCCCCCCCCTTTTTTTTCAATTCCACAGATGTTTTGGCCTAAGAGTCTCCACTTTAAGGCTTTTAAAAAGTACCCTCTGTCATCTTGTTATAATAGTTATACATGAAGTATTTGAATTCCACCTTTTTTCCCCCTGGTCTTCTAAGTGTCTGGTTTACTTTCCTTTTCATATTTTTTTTTATGTGATTCTTCCCAATTCTCCATATCATCCCACATCTTTCCATACCAAGGCATCTACTTTGCTGGATGTAAATGATTTGAGTTTGTTGCCAATGTTGCAATCATCCCTTGGGTATTTGGCCCGCCATATGTGCCTTGTGGGGTATCCTGTACTCTTCAGTATAAAGTAAAGGGTGGGAGTCATGGAATCTGTGACTTGCTGTTTCTGGCAACTCAGCCTTATGAACTGTATTCATGGGAATTTAAGAACCTGCTCTGTAGAGGTCACCTGGCTGCCTAACTACATTACAGTGGAAGATTCATGTTGGAAATGAGCTGTTAGTACAGAAACATTCTTAATTAATGATGCGGAGTGACTCTGCAGCCAGCCAAAATATGATTATGGAAACATTTATAAAGGTTGTGTGACCTACAAAATAAATTTCCTAAGTATTTTTAAAAAACCTTACAGGCATTGAATTCATTTGTAGTTCATGAGTATGACGGTAGGGTGTTCACGCTGTTGTGTGACATGTGCCTCCCTCAAACCTGGCTACAACCTCGGCACATTACCTGTCTGACATGAAGAAAAAAAAGAAACAAAGAAAAATCTTATAGGGGTTAGGTGTGCATGAAATTTATATGTATATACTCTAATTTATCAATCATATATATATAGTATACATATGGTATATACTTTATATGTGTATATACTATATATACTATCAATATGTGTTATCTATTATGCTGTATATATAGTATATGCTATATATGTGTATAAATACTATATATGTATAAATACACTACCCTAAATATACAATGTATTTACACATACATATTTACTGTATATATTATAAATATATAGTATAATATATGTTATATATATATATATCATACATATATGTATGGTAATTTCCTTCTTCTAGGTGTGTCTAGGGAAATGACTATTTCTTTCCAGGTCAGCCTTGAATGTAAGAGTAGTAGATGGTCACTAATGGGGTGATTAACTTGGGTAAGCTTGTAAAGATCTCCCTCAGACCTGTCATGGAACCTCAAATTCTGTCAGCTGGACTTTATTCCTTTAAGCTCTGAAGACCTTTCAGTATGACATTCTTAAGTACCAATTAAAGATTTAAATGCTCCTGGGAACACTTATCAGCTATAGCCTGCTTGAAAGGATAAGGGAAAGGGAAAAAGGGCATCAGGTGACAATTAGATAATAGCAAAGTCTTGGCAAAAGAGTTCAGATAGATATCTGGATTGAGTAGTTGGACCGCTGGGGGTAAGGGATGGGACTCACAGAGGGAGAGGTGGAAAGGAAGTGTCAGAGACAGTTTCACCCACTTAGTGTTGCAGAAGTCTGGCTCAACCCCACTTTTGTGTGTAGTGGGTGTTCACCCTGTCAAACAAGTATTTGGATGGTGTCTGAAGGGAGGTAGAGTAATAACTTTTCTCTCCAAGTTAACAGCCAGAACCTTTACACACCCAAATAAACAACCTTCCGTGCCAAACATCACATTAGTTTATAGGTAGATGTCAGTGGTAGAGCTAAAACATTGCTTTAAAAAGATTTCCTGTTGGAGGGGTCTGACAGAGGAGCTGGAGGACAGTTTGCTGGGCTGGGCCAACAAATGCTCGTCAATGTTTTCCCCAGTGGTTCTGTTGAAGTTGTAATTCATCACATACAAGCAATTTAATGTGTTTCCTTGAAAGTAAAACATCTGGGACAAGGCTCAAGAAAGTAAAAACTTTCGGGGCACCTGGGTGGCTCAGTCATAAGCGTCTGCCTTCGGCTCAGGTCATGATCTCAGGATCCTGGGATCGAGCCCCGCATCGGGCTCCCCACTCTGTGGGAAGCCTGCTTCTCCCTCTCCCACTCCCCCTGCTTGTGTTCCCTTTCTCGCTGTGTCTCTCTCTGTCAAATAAATAAATAAAATCTTTAAAAAAAAAAAAAAAGAAAGTAAAAACTTTCCCTTATCTGTTGGGTTTGATGGTGATTGGGTTAGTGACAAAATCTTTAAGTACTTCTTTAAGTTAGCCTCATTTTCTGCCTTTTATGATAACGTAGTTTCTTTTGTTAGCTAAGTTTGGCAATTATACCTTTCCCTCAACATTATTAATGAACACCAGGCTAACTCTTTGTCTTGGTCAGTCTTATCCTGCACTTGCTTTCCAGTGCTATATGTTGTCCCTGTCGTTTCCAGGTTCCAGACTTAGTATATCCCGCATCCCCCTTTTTAAAAAATTTCCTATTGGCATAACATATTGACCAGCCCAGAGGGGTAAGTGTCAAAAAGTAATGAAGATAATAATAAGTCCCTATCATATGTCAAGTATTGTGTAGAGTTACTTACAAACTTTATTTCATTTAATCCTCAAAGCAATGTTGTAAGATAGATACTATTGTAACTGTTTTTATATGTGTATAAATTTTAGCCAAGACAGGTTAAATAACTCTCACCCTTATACAGTGAGAAGCTGAGATTTTAACCTAGGTATTGCTTGAATCTAAAGTAGTTTTGGTTTATGATCTTGGCCCCATACATTGGCTACCTATTGTTAATGTCTAACATTTCCATTGTCTCATGTGTAAGCATATAAAGAAATATACACACTTTTCATGTGCCTAATGCTGAAACATTTTCATGTGGTTTATAATAAAAATGCACAAAACAAGGCAGCTAAAATAATTAAAAATATGTAGAGCAGTAGTTTTCAAATGACAATCATTGCCATCTAGGGCCACCTGTGTGTAGAGGATTTTTGAGGGAGGTTTGGTTGGGAGGGCTCTGAGCTCTGTTCTTAACAGCTGTACTCATCTGTTCTATGTATCAAGATTCCAAGTAATAATTTTTTTCAAACCAAAAATTCCATTGCTTTAAAAACAAAAAAAGTTTCTAAGTCCTGGTGTGTTATAATGTTGGAAAGATTTATGTTAGGAATTTGGGATGTCAAAGTTAGAGCTACAAGGTTGACTGAACTTTCTGGCAATTTCTGAAGAAAAAAGAAACCATGTTTGTTTATAGAGTCCCCATTATCTTATTTAGAAAAGAAAAGAAAGGAAAGGAGGAAGGGAGGGAGGGCAGAGCAGACAAACCAGTATGGCAAGGCAAACTTTTTCTTGTCATTAATTGCAGGAGGAATTTATAATGTTGTTTCTTGTGTGAGGGTTGTGATGGACAGTGATGTTTCAATCGTGATTTTATGTAAGATGTTCTTGTGATGAATTTTTCTTTTAACAATCTTTGATGAAACCTAAAAGCATAATGTTAATAGAAGAGCATACTTGGGGGAGGGAACAAAATAAGGTGTATGAAATGACATACTAACCTGCCTAGTCTGCCTCATAGAGTTGTTGCTGAAGCTCAACAAGCTAACTTGTGTGAAAATGTTTGGAAACCTGTCAGAATTACCTAACTTCTAGATAGTTACATCATTCATTAAATCATACATATTATTGAGCTCCTACTCTGTGCCTGGTATTGTTCTAGGTTCTGAGGATGCTCATTACCAATCACTAGAGGTTAGATTTTAGTTGTTTACCCATGTCTTTTGCAAATTATATATTTAGTTATCTTGTACTTTGAAAGATAAGTTGGTAACACAAATAAATTGAGTGGGGCTTGATCAGTTATTCCTGGGCTGCTCTCAAAACATGGAATCCTTGAGTCTTCAAGTGGAAGGGTTTATGGATGTTAGTTATCTGGCTCATCCTGCCAATATAAAAATTCCTCTCACAGCATTCCTGAGGAAGGGCATCAGAAAGTCCTTAGGTAACTCATTCACAGATAGTTATTAGACAACTTCAGATTTTAGAAAATTTCTTCTTTGTGTTGAATAGCCTGGAATATTGGAGAACAATGGAAGAGAGGGGTGTTAGAAAATCCTCTATGTTCTTATGTTGATCACTTTGCCTTTTTAACTTCTGCTCATTGACACTAGTTCTGCTATCAGAACCATGAGGGAAAGAATCTTGCCACCTTTTCACTTGACAGTCTTGAGTTTAAAGATGTCTATGATGTCATCCCTGAAATTTTTTCTTTTATAGGCTAAACATTTCCAGTTCTTACATTTTTCATTTAAGATAATTTCCAGACATCTTGGTTGCCTTTGTCTGATACATTGTTTTGACAGTGTCCCTTTTGCAATACAGCATGCAGAAATAAACAAAAGTGTCCCAGATCTGGCCTGCCTAATGCAATGGACTCCATTCTGGAGAATTTATATATTTTTGGTTTTCATTTTCTTTCTTTTTTCTTTCAAAGCTTCAAATCAACTTATAATTGAAATATGTGTTTGTGAGTGAACTCTGATCATATGCTTCTCTCAAAATTGTTTACCAATGTTGTTGTACAAACTTGTTATACCTAAAAATGATATATCACATGAAGAATGCTCAGATGAGGTAATAGATACAGGCTCTCTAACTCACAAAACACTAAACAAATATGAGATGTTGTAACTAAGGTCCCCATATTATCAAATTGTTGGTTAACTGAACATAATAATAAAAAAGAAAAAAGAAACATGACAGTTCTGAAATTATTGTTGAAATACCCTTGCATCGATAGAACTTATTTCTGTCATTTTATTTAGGCAGTTCCTTTCATTTAATCAAATGTTAAATTAACCAAATGTTCCTGACCTTTTTTTCTTTTTCTTGGGATAAATTAATTGGGTCTACTTTTTTGTAAATTAATTAAACAATAGTTATGGAGCACTAATAAATGTAATGCTAAGCAGTTCAGTGGATAAGAGGAGATTTAGGATACTCTGTCATCAAAGAGTCTTATGGAAGCAGGGTGGCCTTTGTCAAAACTGTAAATTTGTCTGTGTTGCTTTCATTAAAATATTCTTTCCAAAAGGTGCTGACATATGGGAAGAAGAGAAAGAACTCCAGTCTGGGAGGTTGGAGAAGTGGTGGATATTGGTATATGTAGCAAATTTGTGATCTTAAGTGTTTAAATATTTGCATTGAGGTGACAGTGGGGACTTTTGGAAAACTATCCATTTCTAGAAGTGAAGGCAGAAACAGAAAGAAGGTAAGGAGAGCTTGATTCAGGGTGCGTGGTCTGGAGGATTGGAAGGAAAAGAGAATAAGTACTGTGTGAGGGGAGAGTGCCTTTTTTTTTCCTGAGAACCCTCTGTTCTGCCAGCCTCAGCATATTAGTCTTTGTTTTTAGGCTTATTCGTTATGGTGTCAAGATGGTTTCAATGGTTCAAACATTACTTCCGCATTAGAGGAATACAGGAATACAGTATGAAAAGTTGTCCTAACTCAACCCCTGTCTCTTATTAGGGGCAAAAATCTTCTTCAAAATCCCCAATATACTTTCCTTATATATTGGCTATATTCTCACTTTTCAATCCACTGGGAAATACAGTGAGAATGATCAAGATTGGCATAGACAAATCATGGTTTATCTTTTGGAAATGGGAGAAGAGCTCACCTTTCCTAAATACATGGCTGCACACATTCTCTGACCAAATCAAGAAGGAAAAATGGAAGGGGAAGGTATTGAGTAGGCAATCAGTAGTATTTGTCACAAATGATTGGTCCAGCTGAGATCTCATTAAACAAAAATATGCTTTTGCTTTTGTTTTTGTTTTTACTCAGAGGCTTGTAGTAAGGGAAAAATACCGTATAGTGAACCCTGGGAAGGATTTACTTATTTATTTATTTTATGCTTGTGTCTATTTGTATAATATGACACTAGATTTATCTTTCTTAACCACCTTGTCCATGGGGTATCCCAGAATTTTAGATTTCTGTAAATTCAGCTTGGTAATCTGAATTCTAATCCCTAGACACTATACAGATATTAGCTTCCCTGATTAATTTCTTTTTTTGTGTGTATATAGAGATTCTTTTTGGGCTAAAATATGGCTTTTTTTTTTTTGCCTATAATATATTCCTCCCAAAACAAATTACTGCTAAAAGGATTTCAATGTCTAAGACATTTAGTGACATATAAAATAAAAATACCAAGCATACAATTTCATGCTGTCATATATTTGATAATAGTGATATAGTGAGAGAGCATTAGTTTGGAAGGCAAGAGACTTGGGGGTGTACTGGCTCTTCTACAAACTAACTCATGGTCTTTATTCAGTTACTTCACTTGTCTGGAGCTTAATTGCATCATCTCTTGCCTTGAAGGACTTGTATTAGATTAATATTAGATTAGTGTTTTCCTAGAGTGTGATCCATGGAAAACTAGCTTTCTAAGAAAGCTTTATTGATATATATGAAAACTGGAGAATCTGGTCAATATACTTGGGAAATACTGGATTAAACCAAGTTAATCACATTTCTTCATGGCAGGATTCTCAGAGCCTTTGATATGCTAATATTCACTGTGAATCTCCAAGAGAAGAGTATATAGAGTTTTTTTACAAAGCTATTTGACAAGAAACTCTATTTTTTTGTATGTTTTATTTTGGTTTTGATTTTGTTTTTTTTTTTGAAGAATTTTGAGACACTTTGAGGCACAGTTAGTGAAACATTGAACTGGATAATATTTGACTCTGTAGTTATGCAAAATCAATGTGTTTTTTTATCTCAGAAGCTTTCTTTATGGATAACAGGGTGGAGGGTCTCTGTGACTAAGTCAATCATAGATTACATATTGAAGGAGGAAAATTAGAACTGGAATCTGAAAAATGGATAAAATTTTCATAGCTGAAGCTGAGTGGAGATATTTATGGGTAAAAGGAATGGTGCGAACAAAGGTATGAACAGAGGGAAAGTGTAGTAGGCTTTGCAAAATTATGCACTGTCAAGAATCACTGGATTTAATGTACATGTTGAGAGGCAGAAGGAGATAAAAGAGGAAATGTGGGTATGTGTCAGATTATTGAAAGTTTTGAATGTCAGAGTAGAGAGGCTGTCCTTTGTGTAGGCAATGGAGAGTCATTTGAGGAGTTATGATGTAAGCAAAGTGATATAAAAGACAGCTTAATCTGGGACAGTGTGGAAGATGGATTGGAGTGTAGGGTGAAAGTGGATGACTTTGTGATATGGATTTGAATTTGAATGAGGGTAGTGGCAACAGGAACAGAATGGAAGGGATGACTGGCTCTTTCTGAACATCAGAGGACTCTGGAGTGTCTGTTATTATCCAGAAAACACTGGAGAGTTTGCTGTGTATAGAGACAGACAGATCTAGCAAGAGAAATTACTCAAGAGGAATAAAGAGTCTTATGTTTTTTAGGGAACCAAGAAGTCAAAGAGGAGTGCTGTTTTTTTGGTTTGTTTTTTCATTCACTCATTTATTTGTTCACTCATTTATGCATTCATCAAATACTTATTGATGGCCTACACTGTGTAGGTAAATGTGTTCAGGGACATTGTAGCCTTTTTCCTAATTCACTGCTAACAATTTGCAGTGAGGTCCTTGTATATTCAGACTGTTTATTCTCATTGATATGCAAGGAAGGTTTAGTACTTCATTAAAATAATAAAAAATTGTAATTGCATTAAAAGTATTTCTTTTTATCTTCTTTTTATTTCTCTGATTTGCTAAATTGTTACAGCTCATGATTTAAAACCACACTGGACAATGGTTTCTTATGAAATACATATTTTGAGTCCCATAATCTACTTTAAGGGAATGTGAGGATTCAAATGACATCATGCATTAGAACCATTTATCTGCACTAATGCTCAAGAGGGATAGTTACTGTTCTATTCCTCCTCTTACTATTGTAATTACTATTACTGCTGCTACTACTACTGTTACTACTGTTTTTGTAGTATTATTGAGACTTTCTCTGGCTTTGGGTAAACCTCCAGCATATTCATTGGTAACTTCAATTTGCTGCTGTCCTCTCTCTGCAGAAATGGGTTGAAATAGGGTGCATGGTAGAGTGAATGAACTCCTGTGTAAAGTGGGCCTTAACGTTTGGGAGAGCCTGAGAAGTTTAAGGCTGTGGTTCCTTGTGACCTGTTAGGATGAGGGGTCCTCAGAATATGCTTGTTGGTGTGCTCGTGAGCATGTGCAAATGTGTGTTCATGTGTGTGCATAAGTGTTTAAGTTTTAAGCAGTTTATTTAGATCTGAGATATTGTTTATATATTATTCAGCTAATTTTAATATACTCTGCTCCATTTCTCTTAAAACCTTGGAAGTTTTCTTGGTTATGTTGAAAGGAACTGTAAAAGTCATGTTGAGGGGGAGGTAAGAAGGCCACTTTAATGTTGCAGTCTTTCTGCTCTTCACTCCTCTGCCACCTGTAACTTTGCCTCTTTTTAACACTTGAATTCTGGACTCAGGACTTTTATTTTCTTATTTATTTATTTATTTATTTGACAAGGAGAGAGAGGGAGAGAGAGCACCAGCAGGGAGAGCAACAGGTAGAGGGGGAGGGAGAAGCAGAGCAGGGAGCTGAGCGGGGAGCCGGATGCGGGGCTCGATCCCAGAACCCTGGGATCATGACCTGAGCCGAAGGCAGAAGCGTAACCGACTGAGCCACCCAGGTGCCCCATGGACTCAGGATTTTTAAAGGTAGGAACACATTTCTAGAAAATTTTGGAGTCAAAGAAAAATATATATTCTTAACTCTACTTAGAAATCATGGTAGTTATTATATTTAGCAGTCCCACATGAATCATGCCCTAGATTTTTACTTTCACTTTTATGTCTGTACAAACATTTCCTGGCTTGTTTAAGTTTTCATCCAGCCCAGGAGGGGAAAATCACAGATCATAACCATTGCTGACTGAAATCTATACACTGGGCTTATGAAAGAGGAAGGAGCAAAAGGCTCAAACCTACTGCTTCCAGCAAATTTGTATGTGGGTTTGGTGACTTCCTCCTCTGGGGTGTTCTGATTTTTTTTCCCTTTTGGCCTCCTCTTGGAACAACAAGCTAGAAATATATCATTCGCCCAAATTTTATTAAAATGCATTCATTCAGTCAACATATACTTATTAAGCAACTACTTTATGCCAGGCACTGCTCTAAGCCCTGGTACATAACAGTGGTACAGAACAATGAAAAAAAACAGACAAAATCCGTGCCTTTATGGAAATTGTGGTTCTAGTGGGAGACATAATTTTACACACACACACATACACGCACACAAATATAATTATACTGTAGGTATTATTTCCTATATATACATAATATATATATGTATGTATTATACATATATATGTATATATACATATAATATATATATATATATCTATGCCTAATATATGCATGACATATAATATACATAATCTGCATATATAGTATACATATATATAAAAATATGTATCTATACACAAGATATATAAACACATACATACACAGTAAATTAGGCAGTGATGAGAGTTAAAAATAAAATAGGGAAAGGGAAATAGTGTTAGGGGAAGCACTGAAATTTTAAATGGGGGTCTCAGGGAAGGCTTTGTGAAAAATGTAAGGACTCTAAGGCATGGAAACATTCCAGGCAGAGGGCCTGGCAAGTGCAGAGGACCTGATGACCATGAGGAACAGGAAGAGGTCAATGTGCCTACTTTGCAGAGAGCTGAGGACAGGGGAGGAACTAAGGGCATGGGCCATGCAGTCTGATTGTGTAGAACCTCAGAGATCTAGTGAGGGCTTGGGCTTCTACTTCATGTGACATGGAAGCCATTGGAGGATTTTGAGCAGA
Source organism: Halichoerus grypus (assembly GCF_964656455.1). Classification (NCBI taxonomy): domain Eukaryota; kingdom Metazoa; phylum Chordata; class Mammalia; order Carnivora; family Phocidae; genus Halichoerus; species Halichoerus grypus. Next base: position 26,090,095 of record NC_135713.1, on the reverse strand, counting down.
GGGGTGACATGATCTGACTTATGTTTTAACAGAAACATTGACTTCTGTGGTAAAATATACTGACTGGAGCAAGGGCAGAAGCAGAGAGATGAATTAATTAACTACTTGGGAATCTGAAGCTTGTTTGTTTTCAGTTTCTTCCAGGTAGCTCTTTTTGTCCAGACCTAAATTGCGGACTATTAACTTGTATATGTCCCATATCTAGATTATGGGAATCCCTCCATCATCAGGAAACACAGTAAATGCAGCAGCAACTACTTTCCCTTTGCCAATGCTGCAAGCCTACCTTTCTGTTGCTCTTTAGAATTTCCAGTCAGACACCAGCTCACTGGTTTCCTCTCTAACAGAAGGAGATTAGTGATCAATTCTCTGAGTGCTCTCTTTGTCCTCTATCTCTCTTGACTGGAGTTAAGAAGGAGGAATTCACTTTCCCCTTAGAAGAGGATGGATTCATAAAATGCCAAGAATTTTCTCCACAGAAATCTTCTTAAGAAATTCTCTCTGAGTAATAAATATCCTTGAAGCCCCTGTCATTAGACTTTGTTTTAGGGGCTAGTACTTCTCCCCCATCTCTTTCATGGAGGAAAAGAGGTTGGGTATCCTTTGGGGAAATATTTCTCCCCAAACCCTGTTCTTCCCCCATTTTTTAATGCCCTAGATGCAAGTGAGGGATTCCAGAGTTTTATAACCATTTTTTAAAAATACCACCTTTTAAAATTTGCATCTTGGTCTAGCACTTCACCCTGAAATGTTATAGCTATTATATTTTAATACCTTGCTTGCAATATCATGTTACAAAGAAAAGGACTATTTGCTAACATATGAATTGTGTTTCTCCCTTGATAATGACTATCAATAAATGAGAATATGTTTGGCAAGGAGAAAAAGAGCATTCAGGATGTCATGTCATCATGTCTTGGCTTGGTGACATACATGTAGTAGATACTTAAATATTTGTTGAAAGAATGAGCTTTGTGCTTTGAATGGAAACTGCAAAGTAAATCCATATTAGGAAAGAAGTTCATGATCAGAATTAAGTACACCCCTCATAAGGATAGTGTGAATAAAGTAATTGTGTCCTCATTCTACATCAGACTCCAAGGTATTGCTTTTTTTTCCCCCCTGCACAGAAATTGTTCATCAATTTTTAAGCCTCAAAGACTTTAATGAATCCCTAGAGGAGCTGCCGTATAATTGGATAACAAATGCTTTCATGTGGCCACCATTCTTTGGGTTTGTAGAAAGAGTAAGAGTGTTTTCTGACTGATGGAAGAAGGGCATGAGCCTTCATTTCTAACACTCAGAGCTGGATTCAAGAAAAGTGTTTTAGAAATGATGATGATAAATACTGGGACACTGCTTTAACATGATCTGTTCTGATGTGGGATACACACTTAGACTCTGTATTGCTTCTTATAAATAAGTGTATATCAAGAGGGTACTGTGTGCCAAGTCATAAACTAGAAGACACAGCATACAATGTGAAAGGCCCTAACCCTAATAGTATAGAAACGGTTGTGAGACACTTCATAGTTAATTGCCAGTGAGATGTTTAAACAATGAGTTCTGTGAGAACAGATGATGAAATAATCACTGTGGGATGGAAAGAATGTGAAGGCTTTTTAGAAGGACTAGAGAAGGCCGTTTTATGCTAAGACTCTATCATATAAGGTTTGGTACTCATGTAACATATTTCATGTGGGTGTGAAATATGCAAATCACTTATAATCACTCTGTGTCTCAGATATTCATCTACCCTTTATTTTATTATTTTCTTTCAAATTGAGATATATAATGCGTATATAGAAAAGTACTCCAGTTTAATGAAAGACAATTTAATGAACAAAGAAAAGAAGAGAAAGCCATGCAAGTAATTGCAACCAGCAGTGCTCTAGATGTCCTACGTGTCTCTTCTCAAGTACCACTTCCTCACTCTGGCTTCAGGTAACTGCTGTCCTGCATTTTATGGCAATGATTTCCTTGCCTTTCTTTTAGTTTTGTACATTATGTACTATAAAAGAAAAATTTCCCAACTCTGGTCTGGAATAGAACCTTTCTGTATGATGTATTTTACAACAACTTTCTTGGCAAAGATTAGTGTTCCTGATAGAGCCCCTGAACAATTTTCTATGGACTTTAATGAGATTAAAGTTTGTTTCAGAAATTAATTACCCATCAGTTTGGTTCTCATTTGACTGTCAGTCAAAAATCTACTACCTTTAGCCAGACTGTCATCTTTATCTATCTAGACTAAATGACTACCTAATCATTCTCTTTTTCTACAAAATGTACCTACAAAGAAAAAAATATTTGAATAGGTCTGTAGGTATCTTTTCCCTTGTGTGTAAAATGTAAGAGAAAAAAATCTTTGATACCTGCTTAAAACCAAATAGTCTGAAAAGTTTACTTGAATGATGTATATTGCTAAAAAATAGTAATAATTTTAGTATTGCACATTTTTAAACTTCATGAAAATAGATTCATATTTTATTTATCTTATTGTCATCTCTGTTTCTTTTGCTTAATATTTTGTTCTTAATAGCCAACCATCTTGTTAAGGTTTTTATTCATTTTTATTGCTGTGTAGTATTGCATTGTTGATATATACTAAAATTTATTCATTCTACTGTTGATGGACACCTTGTTGTTTCCAAATTTCCAGTTTTGGATTGTTAAGGACAAACTGCTGCCAACGTTCTTGTATATGTATTTTAATGCAGATATGCAAGAGTTTCTCTAGGGAGTGTACCCAGGGGCAGAACTGGTGGATCATAGATATGTATATATTCAGTTTTAGTAGATAATGTCCATCCACTTGCTTTCCCAGAGTAGTTGTACCAATCTGTATTCCCAGCAGTATAGTATGAGAGTTTCCATTTGCTCCATTTCCTCACTCAACACATGGTATTTTCAGACTTTCAAAATTTTCTTAATTTGTTTGGAGTATAGTGGAATCTCATTTTGGTTTTGACTTATATTTGTCTGATTAGACATGAGGTTGAACACATTAATATATATTTATTCATTGTTTGGATTTTTTTTCTTTCATGATTATGTCATCTGCAAACAGATAATTTAACTTTTTCCTTTCTAATTTGGATGCCTTTACTTCTATTTCTTGTCTGATTGCTCTTGCTAGTACTTCAGTACTATGTTGAATAAAAGTGGTGAGAGTGGACAGCTTTGCCTTATACTGGATCTTAGAGGAAAAGCTTTCATATTTTTCCCCTACTGATTGTAATTTTAGCTGTGGGCTTTTCATAAGTGGCCTTTATTGTGTTAAGGAAATTTCTTTTTATACCTATTTTGTTGAGAAATTTTTTATCATGAATGGATGTTGAATTTTGTCAAATGCTTTTTCTGCTTCTATTCAGATGATCATGTGGTTTTTATTTTTCAGTCTGTTAATGTGGTACATCACATTGGTTGATTTGCATATGTAAACCAACCTTGCATCCCAGGGATAAATCTCACTTGGTTATAGTGTAAAGGTCTTTATACATTTCGTATATCAGTCCTCTGTCAGATACATATTTACAAATGTTTTCTCCAGGTCTGTGGCTTGTCTTCTCATTTTCTTGATCCCTTAGCATATTAACCATAGTTATTTTAAATTCCCAGTCTCTGATGATAATTCCAACATCCCTGGTATATCTGAGTGTGGTTCTGATGATTGCCCTGTCTTTTTAAACTGTGTTTTTTGCCTTTTAATATGCCTTGTAATTTTTCTGTTGAAAACTGGACATAATATATGGGGTAAAAGGAACTTCAGTATATAGGCCTTATTTATGTGGTGGTAAGGTGTGGGGGAAGGGGAAGCATTCTGTAGTCCTATGATTATGTCTTAGATTTTTAGTGAGCCTGTGCCCGTGGGCTGTGACCTTTAAAAGTGCTTCTCATGTCTCTCCCCCATCCCTTCTCCACAAACACACACATACACTTAGGTGGAACAGGAAGACTAGAAGAGGCTGCAGTTATATATTTCCCTTCCTCCACATCAAAGGCTAGAGGGGATTGGAGCTGGGATATTTCCCATCCTTCATGTCTCTTAGGCTCTAGTGAAATAGATTTTTTGTTAAGAACAGAGTGCTTGGGCTTGTTTCAAAATGAATACTTTTCTTCTCCGCCTGATGGAAGCATGAGGGGATTTTTCTCTAATCATCTCTGTGAAAACGTTATGGGGCTCCTGGAGGGAATACTCACAAAAGAGAAGGAGATCTCTCTTCCCGTAAGACTGTCCCTCCCAGGAATTTTTAGCTCTTAAGTTTGTCCACACTGAGTTTCTAGTAATTGATCAAGTATAGTCTAGATTTTTCTACCCTGATACTGGTTTCCATGGAAGTTTCTGCTCTTGGGTTCTTGATCCGGTAAGTTACGATTCTCTGTATCTGCCTATTTCTCAGAATTTGGGGCCAGTGGTTTGTTGTGTGATCTTAATTCACTGATAGATCGAAGAAAACTTGTTGATTCCCAGTTTGTTGTGGAGAAATAGTTAGTGACTAGTGGGTATGGGGTTTCTTTTTTGAGGTGATGACAGTGTTCTAAAATTGATTGTAGTGATGGTTTAGAATATTCAATTCTGTGAATATTCTAAAAACCAATGACTTGTACACTTTATGGATGAATTATATACTGTGTGAATTGTATCTCAATAAAGCTGTTTCCTACGGCTCCTGTAACAAATTAGCACGGACTAGGTGGCTTAAAACAACAAAGATTTATTCTCTTGCAGTTTTGGAGGCCAGAAGTCCAAAATTTAGTTTCACTGGGCTGAAATTAAGGTGTTGGCAGGTGCTGTGCTCCCTCCAGAGGCTCTGGGAGAAAATTCCTTTTTTGCCCCTTCTAACTTTTGGTGGCTGCTGGCATTCCTTGGCTTGTGATTCTATTACTCCAATCTCTGCCTCTGTGGTCACATTGCTTCCTTCTCTCCTATGTGTCTGTATGTTTGTGTCTGCTCTCTCTTATAATGATATATGTGATTGCATTTAGGGCCTACCAGAATAATCCAGAATAAGCTCTACATCTCAAGATCCTACATTTATAAAGACCCTTTATCCTTATAAGGTAGCATTTACAGGGTCCAGAGATTGTTCTAGAGGGGAGGGGGGTGGGGGGATGGGTTAGCCTGGTGATGGGTATTAAAGAGGGCACATACTGAATGGAGCAGCGGGTGTTATACGCAAACAATGAATCATGGAACACTACATCAAAAACTAATGATGTAATGTATGGTGATTAACATAACATAATAAAATTTAAAAAAATAAAGCCTAATATCTTTTAGGGGAGGGCATTATTTGACTTACCACAAATCCCAAAGGCCTATTTTTAAAAAGCATTTCCTGATATCTTTAGGGGCACACCTACCATAAATTGTTTATGTTTGATAGTAAGTTTTAGGAAAAAAAAAACAAGTGATCACTTAATCTCATGGGTCTACTAGCTAGAAACTAGTTGGATATTCATGCTGTATTTAATAACCAAGCCAAGAATTTTGGATACCATTAGCTTATGGGCTTTTCAAGTTTTGGGCTATCCAAGGCTTTGTCTCAGCTTTGTAATCAACATGGTATATATTTGTGACTAGCTGGTATGTCCTAGTTTGGCTTGGTTCATTCTAAGTGCTAATACTTCCCAGAAACGTTTTAGGGTTGTAAAATGAACCGTTTCTTTTGGTTCATTTTACAAGTTCTGGTATAAACTGTGAATATCTATAAACACAAGAGATCATTTTATTGGACTGACTCTTTTCTGATAGTTCTCACTGCAGGACCTAATCATGAGTCCTCTGACACAGCTTTAGATTGCTAGGGAGAAGGAAAATGATGTCCCATAAATTGAAAACACAGTATGAGGATGTGTACCTTAAAATATGTCTTCTAAGAGTTCATGGGGAGTGAAATTCATGGAAACTGTTTATTTTAAACTCCCATTTAACTCTTTAGGGAAGAAAATCTGAGATTCATCTATGGGGGAGGGGACAATGAGATAATTTTTGAAATTAAAGTAGGAATATTTTCATTAAAGTGGCAGTTTTCCCTCAGAGTGGTTACTCTGAAGGATAATGCACTGATTCTGATGATATGGCCACTGTATAAAAATGTTTGTAGCTCCTTTTATGGGGTAATTGTCTTCAGATTCAACTTCTGAAAAATCAAGCTCTTACTATTTCATAGTCATCCTTAATGTTTAATATAATCCTTAGTGTCCTAAAGTAATGTCCTAAAGTAATCCTTAATGTCCACAACTAGTATCACCCAACCTGCTTATCAACTTCACTTGCCATCCCTTACTTTGAGTCATTTTGGATTATGTAAGAAAATAAAATTCACTTTTTTTTTCTTTAAAGATTTTATTTATTTATTTATTTGAAAGAGAGAGAGACAGCAAGAGAAGGAACACAAGCAGGGGGAGTGGGAAAGGGAGAAACAGGCTTCCCGCTGAGCAGGGAGCCCGATGTGGGGCTCGATCCCAGGACCCTGGGATCATGACCTGAGCTGAAGGCAGACGCTTAATGCCTGAGCCATCCAAGTGCCCTAAAATTCACTTTTAGAGAATGAATTTTTGCTACAGTTGACACTATTCAAAAGAATTTGATCTGATGTCTGTGATAAAATAAAACTCTGACAAATTTTAAGTAATGGCAACTTAGTGTAAATATATGTATAGCTACCCAAGTTGAAAACCTTAAACAGGACAATATACATTTGTATGTGTAGGTATTGATGTGTGTGTGTGTGTGTGTTAAAAATCAATCATGTATCTTATAGTCATATTTTGTATACTGCAACAAAAAGTACAGAATCCCTTTTCCTTGGTATACTTTGCCTCTCTACAGCCAAGAACAAATAACTTTTTGATTATTCATTATCTACTGGGACAGTTCTAGGCCCTGGGAACAAAACAGACACGGTCCCTGATTTCATGGCAGTTAAATAGGTAGAGACAGACAAATAAAATATATATTGGGCAATAAGTAATGTGGAGAAAAATTAAGGTCAGAGAGAAAGTGATAGGATGGAGCTGCTATCTGGATAAGATGGTCAGGAAAGACCTATCTGATAAGGTGACGTTTGAACAGAGATGTGAAAAATTGAGGGAGATGGATTTGTGGATATTTTTGGGAGTGTCGGGGTGGGTTGTTGAAGAGAGCATTCCCTAGAGGGAACAGCAATTGCAAAGGGGTATGCTTGCTTGATGTAGTAAACTGTGAGAGCAAACATCCTGTTTCAAGAGACAATTCAAAACAGTTTCAGAACAAAGTACAAATATACAGAGGAGGAAAAAACTAGTTTTTACTGGGGTAAAATCTCTCCTGATCAAAGCTCAGGATAAGACATACTCCTTTTCTCTTTGTGTCTTCTGCTCTCCATTCTACCCAAGAACATTTGGACTTACTTTCTCTTTTAATTTCCTGATCTCAAATTATTTGAATAGGATAAATCCAATCATGTTATTCTAGATATCCATGCAATTAAGATGAGTCATTCTGGTTCAGTCATTGTGTTAACTCAGCTTCTGTTAAGGCATTAGAATCAAAAAGCATGTTGCTAAGGGAGGAGCAGGCTTTGATGAAAATAGGGAAAATATTTTACAAGTAATTTCTTCTAGCTAAGATAACTTTGCCAAATTGTCTGTCTATCTACCACAATCTTCATTTTCCACTCTTGATTTCTAAAGGAAAGCTTTCTGTTAGGTATGGAAGGCTCCTTTGCCGGATGGTTTCTCAAATATTGTTAAACAGCCAAATGAAGACTTCTGTTTAACCACAAGGAAGAACTTGCCTGAAATGAGGGTTCTATTTTATAAAAGTAAGAGGACTTGGAACGTAGTTAACAGCAATTAGAGTTTGAAGGAACCATGGAGTTCTCTGTGATTACAGTTTCTTCATTTGACTTTTGGTGACATGAAGGCCCAACTAAACTATGCTGGAATGGGAATTCACATTAATTGAGTGCTTTCTTTGTGGCTGGCATTGTGCTGGACACCTTCGTGCATATGATCTTTTTTCATTAGCTCTTCAATTTGTGAAGTATTGACAGGGACTTGTGCTAGGTCTCTCTGTTTGTCCTTAAAGTTTGCTCTTCACTCTTTTTCATCTTCTGTACACGGGGAGGCTTACCTCTGTGTACCTCATTAACTAGACTCCTTTGCCAATGGAACACATAGGTCAGAGATCAGAGAGTGGTAGGTGAGAAAGGCTCCTTGCTCCTTATTTGCCAGGCCACATGTTGGCCATGGCTGTGGTGCTCTTTTGAAGGCCCTCTGCTATAGCTACAGCATTACCTATAATTCTCTGGCATCAGGTAACTTTTTTCTTCTTCCAGCCAATCTGGGGTCAGGGAAGGAGGAGGGCAGAGGCAGTTATGGCTCTCTGCTTTGGTAGATTTGGGATGTTCCACCAGTGCTTATTCACATACCTTCCCTTGCTCACACCTTTGTTAATAATCCCTTCATTAAATTCTCCTTATTTACCCAGTTTGGATGTTCCCTTCCTTTCCTGCTGTTATTGTAACTGTTACCATTTTTACTTGCCCCCTTTATAGAGAAGAAATCTGAGCCTCAAAGAGGTTGAGTGATTTGTTAAAAGTCACTCAACTAATTTGTCAGAGTCAGGATTTAAAACCAGTTCTATCTGACACTAAAGCCTTAAACTTTCCAGTACTTACCCATAGATACTGCTAGTTAATGGTGGAACTGCAACCTGAACCCAAGTTTGTAATTCTTCTCTAGGTTTCTTTACACCAAGCTCCAATAAAGATATGTATGTGTCACTCCATAATTGTTAGCTCTACTTTTTTGTTTGCTTTGAGAGAAAAATCATAAAGTTTTTCTTAGCATAGAAATAGGTAACATTATTTTAAAGACTGAAGATTTTAAGATTTTAAATTTAATTATAACTGATGATAAGATGGTTAGAAAAGATAAGCACAGTATTTGCTTTCATGGAGTTTAGAGCTTGGAGAGAGAAAGACACATTGATTGAGCAGTCATGCAAATAAATGTGAAATTGTGACTGTGATTGATAAATAGTATGTAGGAGAGGTACCGAACCATGAGAACTTAAATGTAAGAGAGATTTAACTTATTCATGAAGGGAAGAGGACACTTCATTTAAAAAAATGATGCTGTAGCTAAGATTTGAAGGATGAGTAGGCATTGAGTACACTCTTACCAAATAGAAGCTAAAATAAGTTAGTGGCAAAACTGCTATTCCCTAACATTAAGAAAATTTTGTTCCACATAGTGGCCTAACTCACTTCATTGCTTTTCTTCAATCACTGAGATGATTTGTCCTGGCCAAAAGGAGATTGTTTAAGATGACCTCTAGCTCTGAGAGCATGAGGTAGGTGAAGCCAAGAGTCCTGGCAAACTTGGACTGTGACAGAGAGAGCCCAGGGCACACAGGCATTGCCATAGGATGTTATTGCATACGGGGACCTTAGAGATAATCTGACCCAACCCCTGCATTTAATAGGGAAGGAAATTGGAGAGCTACCATTGTGGTCTGGAGAATTAGTGTGGTATCAACTAAACATCTGAAGAGGCATCTAACTTCTGTCAGCTTCTCATGCTTGCAGTTAGGTAACTGTGTCTGTCTGGATGGAATAATAAATGGTTTGGTGGTAGAAATATTAATTCTAGTGTTCTTTATTAGGACACAAAATTTTTTTTTTGTTCAATAAAATTATTTGTCAGTACTTGTTGCTCTGGTTTTGATGAGGGTCTAGACAGGTTAGTTAAGACCACTAAAGATATTCTCATAACACAATTTACTATAGTGTATACTTTACATTATTATATAATAATACTTCATCGGATTTTGAAAATCATTAATACATGCTTGTAATAAATATGTTATTACAGATTGTTTAATAACAAAGAAAAGGCAATGTTTCATAATTCCTTTTATGAGATTGATATTCCTTAATGTCAAAATAAGATAAAAACAGTTAAAGAAAATAAAAGTAATCTACCTCTGTTGCAGCCTGATGAAAGTGGACCAGCATTTGTGGCTGAGAAGGTCTCTCTCTCACTGTCTCTTCTTAAATATCCTTTGTATTTTGGAATAATTTTAGACTTACATAAAAGGTGTAAAGATAGTACAGTGAGTTCTCATGTACTCCTTACCCAATTTTCTTCCTTATTAACATCTTACTCAAGTTCTTTTAAAATAAATTTTTAAAAATTAATTCTAACTCATATGTGGGGTGTTGGATAAACACATTGTTCACAAAACAATTCTTCTCTAAGAGAAAACATCTGAAAAGTTTATAGCATAAACTGGGAATCACACACAGGCTAGTCAGGTAGGATAATTGCTTCTTTGAGGAGGGTTTAATGGTGATGAGCGAAAAATGATGAATGAGAGGAAAGAATAGGATGAGAAATTCAGTTAATAGTCTAGATGTTTCTGTCAGGTATCTGGGGTTTTTAGTTCTCTCTATTCTTCAAGCATAATTATCTATTTGAATGTCATTGCTATTGCTGGATAGGATTGTACCCATATCTTTTTGATAAGAGGAAAACACTGATATTTCCAGCGTATTACAACTTGTGTTTAGCTTTGGCTTAGGATAAGTCAATAATTTACTTAATTGACAAACTCCATCATAGAGATTTCTCTATCTTAACATACACGATACAATTCAGTATGTTGTTTGCCTCTGGATCTCTTAAAATGGGTTTGGAATACATATAATATATACATTATACATACCTTGTGTTTCATAACCATGTTGTAGTTGCCGAATATGTGGAGCTAGGAAGCTAAATGAAAGAATAAGGGAGCCATGGTCTGGATAGTTTTTAAAATATAATTTTTTACAATTTTGAGAACAAAGACTGAAAAGAACTACAAAAATGACATATGAATGTAATCACTGTCTTTTGTAGCCCTTGTTTTCTGTTCTTTTTTTTTTTTGACCTTGAGCCAGTTTGCCTTCTGTTGTATTCAACTCTTTCCAGTAGACTGCCTTTACATTGCTTGCAGCCTGGACTTGGCCCCTGAAGGAACAATTTAATGGCTAGCAAGTTATGCTGGGAGCTGAGGTTGCTGAGGCAGAACAGGCCACAATTGTCCAAACTGGTTGCTTGGGGAACAAGGTTGTCTGGATGGTGTAAGTTTAACTTAATAGCTTTGGCAGTGGCCAAAGGCAGTGGTTAAAGAATGTCTTAAAGAGGGATGGAGTAAAGGGACTGATGCCCTGGAGTTCAGTTGTAGTTCAGTTGCTCATAATTTCTATCTTATCCTCAACTAATGTGGGATCTTACTGTAGTTTGGGGGCTTATAAAGCTTTGAAAAAGGTAAGATAGGAAAATCATTAGCAAACTGCCTGTGGGGAATTAGGTGTCCCTGAGCAGCAGTGCTAGTGGTTGTGAATATAATGTAAGCTGGGCTCTTTATCCTTTGGTATTTTAGTGATATACCTCATGCCCTTGCTTCTTTCCTTACACTGAGGAGAACTCTGCAATAAATAAGCTTATAATGTCCAGGGAGGAGTTTTGAGTGTAAAACTGTATGACTTTGTTTTCCTTTACCACAAATATTTATATTTTAAGACACCCTCCAAACCCCATAACAAAAGATTTTAAACAGCCAGGCCCTAAAAGAAAGCTATGTGAAGATAATGGAAAACACATCATAAACCTAAAAAGAATTTCATGTGCTCTGTCTTACTCATCTTTCCTTGTAGCCATGGTTTTAATGGAAGTTTATTAAGGTGTACGTGTGATTGGTATAGGAGAGGGAAACTCAGTATATGTAAAGAGAATCATTCTATCTAATGGTATGCTTCAACTACAGGAGGAACTGAGTTTGGAAATCTATTTGTTTACTTCAAAAAATCTTCGACACTCTGTAAAGCTTAGTTCTATCGGCTAGAGGAAAAGTACATTCATTGTCATGACGACAACCTTAATGAAAGGCCAGATAAAAAGTACTCTTATCGATCCCAAGGAGCCCAGACTGGGGGAAGTGTTTGGATGGATTACTGAAAATTCATCGTGTCTACAAGAGGAAAAAGAACTTGAAAAAACAGGCATGTGCAGGTTTTTCAGGTTCACTAGCATTGTCTTAAATTTTAGGAGGCTGAGTAACACATTTCGGGAATAATTTTTTTTTAAGATTTTATTTATTTATTCGAGAGAGAGAGCGAGCAGAGGGTAGGGGTAGAGGGAGAAGCAGGCCCCCTGCTGAGCAGGGAGCCCGATGCAGGACTCGATCCCAGGACCCTAGGATCATGACCTGAGGCGAAGGCAGACGCTTAACCAACTGAGCCACCCAGGCACCCCAATTTCGGGAATAATTTTGAAGACATAGTAGAATTTCTGTATTTGAATAATTAATGATTTCAAAAGGTAATTTTCAAGGGTGTGCTAAGGGAGATGTTCTAGGGATTGTATTACAGTTGTATTGTGCTAGAGGATACTGATTTGAGTTTTAAAACATTTGTATCTAAAAGTTTTAAATTTGCGTAAAAGGAAAGGGCACTGGGGCCTGATTACATCCATTTATCTCAGTTGATTTTTTTCATTCATTTATTCTTCAGGCTTTTATTGAGAACAGACTATGTGCTAAGCTTACTATAGGCACTTTTGGTGAATGTGCAAGAACGCTACACTTCTCAGAAGAGGGTAGGGGTTTTGACCTGTAGGGGAGAAGCTTTCCTAGAAGAGAGCTTCTGGGGCTTCATAAAAAGCTCATGTAAATGAAGGCAAGGTAAGCCACTATATGGAGAGCTATAGTCTCAGCTAGAGGCCTCTGACAAGTGTTTTATGGTTCTTTGGGGATATTTTAATAATATGCTTATTTGAGATGTCCTTTTTGATTTTTAGGGAGGAGCTAAATACAGATTTCTTTTAGGGCCTGGCTGTTTTAAAATCTTTTGTTATGGGGCTTAGAGTGTGTTTTAACATATAAATCTTTATGGTGAAGTAAAGCATTTTTCTTACTTGATTTGCTAGGAAAGTTTTTTTTTGAAATGCAGGACACTATAGGTCAGAAAAAGTGAACTGTGTAATTTTCCCTAGCAAAAATGCTCTCTGTATTCCCCACTTTCAGTTTCTCAGTATCTACATCAACATTTTGTAAGGGTTTCCTTTTCTGTATATCTCTTATTTACTAATCTTGTATCTGATTTATCTTTTTTCCTCATGTATTCAGTGTCTGGGCAGATTTGGTTAGGATTTTAAAACCAGATGGAAACTATTTGAGTTTTTAAATGTTCAAGGTCTTTGCTGTGGTTTCCAATATGTCTTTCCCAAGTTTCTAATAATAACTTCCTCTGATCTTTTTGGTGGCAGCCAGGAGCTGCTTGGGTGATTGAGTTGCTCTTTCTAAATGTAATTTATTGGGTTTTCTTTCATCAGAAGAGATGGCTATTCTTGGACAGTAAAAGAGTTAGAATATAAATTATTTGATTTATATTTTAATTCTCTTAATTAGCCATTGTCAATGCATAAAGCTTTTAAGGTTTAGGGTAGGGGGTTGATATAAATGTGGTTATTTGTTTTCTCTGATCCACTTGCTCTCAGAATTTTACTAGATTTATGGAACTTCAGCAACAGCTTGGAACAGCAGTGGAACTTTTTCTAAGTACCTTGGTGCTCTTATCTTAATGCTAGATATACAATAAAGGATGCTTTTGTAATGACCAGGTTTTTTCTACTTTAGCCTTCATTCATCTTGGAAAATAGTTCCTCTAACTAAAAAATGTTTTATGATTTATTTATCAAATGCTCATTTTAAAATAAAAAAAAATCTTAGAGTTGGAAGGAATCTTAGAAATTCTTTATCTTTCTTCCATTTGGTGAAAAATACATTCAAACTCTGCTTGAACAGTTATATTGAAAGTGAACACTTCATTTTCTATTTTTCAAATATTTTATTTATTTATTTATTTATTTATTTATTTATTTTAGAGGTGGGGGACAGAGGGGAAGGAGTGGGACAAGCACACTCCATGCTGAGTGCAAGCATTCTGTGGGGGCTCCATCTCAGGACCCTGAGATCATGACCTGAACTGAAATCGAGAGTCAGAAGCTTAACCAACTGAGCCACCCAGGAGCCCTGAAAATGAACATTTTATTGAAAGTGAACCATCCTATTTATAAAAGATCTAATTATACATTGAGTAGAAATATGCTTTCTATAGTTTCTACTCATTTATTCTAGACAGTCTTTTGTAACCAAATGGAACAACTCTTTCTTTTACACATTTAAAATTGGTTACTATGTCCCACAAAGATTTCTTTCTTACAGAGCAAACATCATAGTCAATTTATACAACATAATTTGGGGGGCTATCATTATTCATTCATTCCTTCAATCCACAAAAGTTTTTGAGTTATTTTGTGCTGAGTATTGTATTTCTCATTGAAGGTACAAAGGCAGATAAGAATTAAACACTAAACTCAAAAAGTTTAGGCTACAATGGAAAAGATGTTTTAGCATCATTAACACTAAATAAAAGTATATACTAGATACTATAGAATACATAGCAGATGTATCAAAGACATTTTGTTTTCTTAAAAAGGTCATCTAAATTGGGACTTGAAGGAAGAGAAATATTTGAACTGAACAATAGCAAAAGCATAGAGATATAAAAACAGTATGACACATTCAAGTGAAATATGGCAAGAATGAAAACAGCATGTGGTGTAGTGATGGGAGAGAAGACCAGAGAAGGATTTATAGATTATAGACAGGGCCCAGACCATAAAGAATCTTGTGTGCTTAATGGAGTTTGAACTTTATACTAAGTACTGTGAGTAGCCATTGAAGTATTTTAGGCAGGGAAGCAACTTGATTATGTCTGCTTTTTAGTCAGATCACCCTGGCACAGGTGAAGGGAGAGTGGGTTAAACTAAAGCAAACCTAGAATCTAGGAGCCTATTTAGGCTACTACAGTAATTCAGGAAAAACTTTGGGGGGCCTGAACTTAAGAAAGAAAAGGGTTGGGGTGGGGGGAGGGAGAAAGGAGAAAGAAAAGGAAGGAAAGAAGAAAGATAGAAAGACAGAAACACAGAAGGAAAGAAAGAAAGGAAGAAAGGAAAGGAGGGATGGAGGGAGAAAGGGAGATGGTCAGTGGATAGAAGAGAATGATCTCTACCATCCTGATTTTCAAACTTTACATTAGAATCACCTGGGGAGTTTTAGAAAAACATTGTTGTCTGCAGTCCACCCCTTGAGATTAATTGGTGTGGGAGGAAGCCTGAGCATCAGGAATTTTAAAAGCTAAGCAAGGGATTCTAATTGTGCAGCAAAGTTTAAGAACCACTGATCTATATATTTCAGTAACTGAGTAGGTGATTGTTTTCAACATCTTATTTATATGGCACAAAATTTATATTGACAAAATGCTATAAATGTGTTCTGATCAGAGAAAAATGAGAAAATTACTTCCTTGGATCAGGATACTATTCTTTCGTATTAAATATTAAGCTGAAGAATTTATTTCTCATTTTGGTAATCACATCACATTTTTTCATACAGGAAGTCCATAATTAACTAAAACCTACATGTACATTTCATAAGAACTATGTTAAACAAGGTCTTTCTTCCCCATATTTGCAGTCGATTCTTTTTAAAGACTAATTTTGTTTAAATGCGATACATTGAAAATAATTGCCTTAATGTTGACTACCATGTGATTAATTGGGCTAACAGCAAAAATTACTTTAAAGGTAGCTCAGGATAAAGATTGCAGTGTTGGGAACTAGGTTATGTAATTCATAGAGTTCTTTCTCATGTGTGACATCCTTCCCCTAAATCACAGGTGTTCATTAAATCCTTAAATCCATTAAAAAAAATAAAGACTAATTTTTAGAGCATTTTTAGGTTTATAGTAAAATGGAGAGGGAGGTACAAAGATTTTCCATATACTTCTTGCCTCTACACCTGTATAACCTTACCTTACCAACATCAGTCACCAGAATGATGAAAGAAAGAATGGGACATTTTTTGCCAAGGATAAACCTGCATTGACACATCATAGTCACCCAAAGTCCCTGCTTTACATTAGGGTTCACTCTTGGTGTTGTACATTCTGTGAATTTGGACAAATATGTAATGACATGATATCATCACAGTGTTTTCACTGCCCTAAAAATCCTCCGAGCTCTGCCTATTCATCTCCTCTTCCCAAATCCCCCCATCCAACAACTCTGATCTTTTTATTGTCTCTATAGTTTTGCCTTTTCCAGAATGTCATATGGAGTTTTTAATTCTGATTTGTCTGCTTTGAGCCTCCAGCAATTCATCAATTATAGTTCAGGTTTTCCCACCCTGATACTGTTTTTTTCATTGCAGGAACCTCTGGCTTCCTGTATTTGCCTGTCAGTCTCTCCACTCTTGGGGGCAATGGTTTGCTCTCTGTCCTCTTCTCTCTTGCAGATCCAGAAGAGTTGTTGATTTTTCAGTTTGTTCAGCTTATTACTTGTTGTTAGGATGGAATGGCAATTTCCAAGCTCCTTACATACAGAACTGGAAACTTGAATTTGCAATTGATTTTTTAGATGTAAATACAGGTTTTACATTCAGCTGTATTTAATGTTACCTTATTATTAGTTTTAGCTCATGATTCACCAAATCTTGCACAGGTCCTATAATCAAACTCTTCTATCCATAGATATAGATATGGATATGCCTTCTAAGTCTAACCAGATTATTGATAAAAGATAGTAAATGGGACAAAAACAATGATATAGATATGTCTTAAGTCTAACCAGATTATTGATAAAAGATAGTAAATAGGACAAGAACAATGATTACTGAGTTTCAACAAAGTATAGAGTGCTCTGCTAGAAAAGTATGTGAGTGCATATGTTTGTACATGGTTGCAGGGTGGGGAATGGGGGTTACAAAAACATACTTCCCCAGCTTTAAAGCTTGTAGGCTCACATTTATAGCTCAGGTAGAATAAAAGTATTTTATTGAGTGAATTGTGTGAATTCTGCTTATGTGAATGCCTATAATATTCCTAGGAAGTGGTCCTCTCTATAGGAAACTATGATGCATCTTTTACTTGTTTCTGACCAATAAAGATGGTGCGAGAGTTCTTAAGCTCTTGATTTACAAAATTTTTCAAAGAACTTCCTGATAAAGCCCTGATAGAAAAGTCCATTTAAAGATATTTAACCAGCAGGTCTTTTACAAGCTGCAGTTTACAATATGCTAGGGAGAGAAGTTGGGAAATAACCACTAATATTCCTGTCTTAGAAGAAAAAAGCTATTAAGTCTCTTGATGAGTTGAATTAATGCTATTTTGTTTAAAGCATTTTGACTTCAACTTCAGGGATCTGAAGATGTTAGAAGTTGAAATATTACCAAATGAGAAATTATCATGAAACCAGTTAAAGGATGTGAATGCCATTTTCCTGAAACCTGCTGGCAAGCCGCAGATAAACTGTGAAACTCACTAATATACTTTCATTGGATTTCGTTTAGAAGAATACTAGACAAAAGCTTTTGACCCAAGATGGTTTATTGTAGACTTTTTCCCAAAGCAAATGTTTTCTAAGTTATAGACTTTAGCAAAAAAGGATTTACTATATAAAACCCAAAGATGTTTATTTTATTTTTTTATTATGTTATGTTAATCACCATACATTACATCATTAGTTTGTGATGTAGTGTTCCATGATTCATTGTTTGCATATAACACCCAGTGCTCCGTTCAGTACGTGCCCTCTTTAATACCCATCACCAGGCTAACCCATCCCCCCACCCCCCTCCCCTCTAGAACCCTCAGTTTGTTTCTCAGAGTCCATAGTTGTATATATATTATGCAGCCATCAAAAGGAATGAAATCTTGCCATTTGCACCTGCTATTTTCTATTAAATTGAGATTGAAACCTTCCCTGACCAACCCATTTAAAATTTTACCTTCTCTTCTCAGATACTCCTTAGTTTCTTTCCCTGCTTTATTTTTTTCATGGCATTTATCACCACCTGACATACTGTTCTTTAAATTTTTTTAAATTTAAATTCAATTAGCCAACATACAGTACATCATTAGTTTCAGATGTAGTGTTCAATAATTCATCAGTTGCATATAACACCCAGTGCTCATCACATACTGTTCATTGACTGGTTGTCTATCTACCACTAAAATTAATCTCTATCAGGGCAAAGTTTTTTTGTCTGCTTTGATCACTGTCTTATTCCATATCTAGTGCAGTTCCTGCCAAGTAACATCCCTCAAATATTTGTTAAATCCATGAATGAACCCTTTTGGAAAAGAGTCCAGCAGTATTTATTCATACTAAAACTGTTTCTATTGTTTCTCTTACCAATCTTACTTGTAAATTAAAGTTTGTTGCATATTATTTTGCTAGTCCTCCCATTTGAGAGGTGAAGTTTATGTTCCCTTCCCTTGAATCTGGATATAGGCTCTATGACTGATTGACCAATAGAATATGGTTGAAGGGACACTGCCAGCTTCCAGAATCAAGCCTGAAGAAATTAGCAGTTCCTGTTTCCTGTCTCTGGGAAATTGTTCTTACAACTAGTCGCCATGCTGTGAGGAAGCCTAAGCAGTCCACAGAGAGTCCAGGTAGAAAGGAATTGAAATTTTTGATTAACAGTCCCATCTGAGCCTCCAGCTAACATCCAGTAACAACTTGCCAACTAATGGCTGTTTGGAAATGAATCCTTTGGCCCCGTTGGAGCTACCCCAGGTGAAGCTGCATGAATTGTTCTGCTGAGTCCTGCCCAAATTTTAAATTCATGAGCAGTTTTGGGGTAGTTCATTATATAAAATTGGTAACTGAAACACCACTTTTCGTGAATCTATTTTATAGAAATAAGAACAACAGAACACAAAAATAGATGAATACAGGGATCTAGCAATGTTCTTTATGATAGTCCAAAAAAAAAAAAAAAAAAGAGCAGGAAAGAAAAAAAATAAACTAGAAACAAAATTAATAGAAATAAAATGAATACATTGTGGTTAAAGACAGCTTTATTGTATGACACATAATAATCAATTGCATTTTATACACTAATAACGATCTGAAAAGGAAATTACAGAAACAATTCCATTAAGAGTAGTATGAAAAAGAATAAAATACTTAGGAGTTAACCAAGGAGGGGGAAGTCTTATATAATGAAATTTACAAAACTTTGCTGAAAGACATTAAAGACTTAATAAATGGAAACATATCTCATGTTCATAGACTGGAAGACTTCATATTGTTAAAATGTCAATACTACCCAAAGTGATCTGCAGATTCAGTGCAATCCCTATCAAAATCCCAAAGACAAATCTGTATATTTGGGGTAAATACCCAGGAGTGCAATTGCTGGGTCATAGGGTAGCTCTATTTTTAAAGTCTTGAGGAACCTCCATACTGTTTTCCAAGGTGGGTGGGAGGATGGGGTAACTTGGTGATGGGCAATAAGGAGGGCATGTGATGTGATGAGCACTGAGTGTTAAACACAACTAATGAATCATTGAACATTATATCAAAAATTAATCACATACTATATGTTGGCTAATTGAATTTAAATTTAAAAAAATCCTAATGACATTTTTTGCCAATATAGGAAAACCATCCTAAAGTTCATATGGAATTTCAAGGGAACCCAAGTAGTCAAAATAATCTTGAAAAAAAAAACCCAAAAAACAAAGCTGGAGGACTCCTGACTTCCAAACTTATTACAAACCTACAGTAATTAAAATAGTGTGGTACTGGCATAAAGATAGACATGTAGACCAATGGAATAGACTAAAGAGATCCCAGAAATTAATCCTCATTTATATGGTCAATGATTTTTGACAAGGCTGTCAAGATTATTCATTGGGAGAAAGGATAATTTTCTCAACAAATGGTGCTGGGAAAGCTAGATATCCACATGCATAAGAATGAAGTTGGACACTTATCTAACATATACAAACATTAACCCACAGTGGATTAAAGACAAATGTAAGACCTAAAACTATGAAACTCTTAAAAGAAAGCATAGGGCAAAAGTTGCACGACATTGAACTTGGCAATGATTTCTTGGCTATGACACCAAAGACATAGCAATAAAAGAAAGGCAAGATAGACAAATTGGACTTCATGAAAATTTTAAATTTTGTGCACCAGAAGACACTCTCAACAGAATAAAAACCCATTATTCAGAATGAGAAAAATATTTGCAAAACAAATATCTGATAAGTGACTAATATCCATAGTATATAGAAAATTCCTTAAATTCAACAACAACAAAATAAACAACTTAATTTGAAAATGGGCAAAGGGCTTGAATGGGCATTTCTCCAAAGAAGATATACAAATGGCCAATAAGTACACTAAAAGATGCCCAACATCACTAATCATTAGGAAGGTGCAAGTGAAAACTACAATGGGATACTACCTCATACTTACTGGGATGGCTTTTATCAAAAAACAGAACAACAAATGTTGGTGAGGATATGGAGAAATTGGAACCCTGTGCACTGTTGGTGGGAGTGTAAAATGGTATAGCTGCTGTAGATAACAGTATGGAGATTTATCAAAAAATTAAAAATAGAATTACCATATGATCCAGCATTTCCACTTCTGGATGGATATACCCCAAAGAATTGAAATCAGGATCTCAAAGATATTTGTACACCCATGTTCAAGCAACACCATTCATAGTAGCTAAAAAATAGAAGCAACCCAAGTGTCCATCAGTAGATGAATGAATAAGCAAAATGTGGTTTATCCATACAAGTGAATATAATTCAGCCTTAAAAAAGGAAGGAAATTCAGACACAGGCTATAATATGGATGAACCTTGAGGTTGTTATGCTAAATGAAATAGGCCAGCCACAAAAAGACAAATACTGTATGATTCCACTTATATGACATACTTAGTATAGCCAAAACCATAGAGACAGAAAGTAGAATTGTGGTTGCCAGGGGCTGGGAGGGAATGGGGAGTTATTGTTTAATGGGTATAGCTTCAGTTTTACAAGATGAAAAGAGTTACGGAAATAGGTGGTGGTGATGGTTGCACATTAGATGTATTCCATACCACTGACCTGTATAGTAAAAATGGTTAAGATGGTAAATTTTATGTTTTATGTATTTTACCAAGATAAAAAAATTTTAAAGTTCTATTATGGACTTACTTTGCTATATTATTATAAATTAGTTAAAGCTATATGTATCCACATGGAAAGATACCCAGAATATGTTGATAAATTTAAAAAAACAAGTATCAGAGTAAAATGGTCAGTATAATTTCATGTACATAAAAAAGAAAACACTATAAATATATATTTTATGTATACTTATACAAGCATAAAAAGAATCTGTATATCAAGCTATTAACACCGATTTTGTCAAGAGAATGGGATTGGATAAGGGAGCTAGAAAATATTTAAACACTTTAAACACTTCTATATTGTTTGAATAGTTACAAAAAACAAATATTGCTCTAGTATTCAAAAAAATATATATATATATATCTTGAGCCTCAGGGAAAATAGTAGTGATACATGTATATGAGTGCAGGTGTTTATTTGTTGGGGAACTTTGTTAAAACTATTGCTCTGTTCCAGGAGAATGGCTTCTCCATGGATGTGAAGCTGGGGAGAGGATGTCAGGAGTTATGACAATGAACAAGATTTTCCTCCATTTCTCCTGCCAGTGGCTTTGATGGCAGCAGTGTTAGGGTGACTAGAAGAAAAACGGAATGGAATGCTCCTACTCCAGTGCAGAGAACCTTCTCAAGTGTTAGAAGAGGGAAATTCTGTAATACTGATATGGCACAGCCAAGTTTTTTGGTGGTTTTGGAACCTGGTTCTAGGGATTTTCAAGTGGGAAACAAGATCTGTCTGGTCACTCATTTTAGTTACTCTAGCTTCTTTTCTGTGGGATCTTCACAGAAATAGGTTCTCAGAGAGTTGATTAGTGGATATTTTTCTCACATGTGTAAGAAAGGGAGAGTACTTTTGTAATACAATTACTTACTTGATGTGGAGAGAGGTGTCTGGTAAAAGGGGACATGCTTTGAAGCCTAGGGACCTCTCTTTCATTAGCAGTGAGGCTGTGGAAAGAGCTAAAGTCTAGAAATCAAAAGAACTATGCGGGGTGGGAGGGATGGGGTGGCTGGGTGATAGACATTGGGGAGGGTATGTGCTATGGTGAGCGCTGTGAATTGTGTAAGACTGATGAATCACAGACCGGTACCTCTGAAACAAATAATACATTATATGTTTAAAAAAAAAGAAGAGGATAGTAGGAAGGGTAAAATGAAGAGGGGGAAATCGGAGGGTGAGACAAACCATGAGAGACTATGGACTCTGAGAAACAAACTGAGGGTTCTGGAGGGGAGGGGGGTGGGGGGATGGGTTAGCCTGGTGATGGGTATTAAAGAGGGCACGTACTGAACGGAGCACTGGGTGTTATATGCAAACAATGAATCATGGAACACTACATCAAAAACTAATGATGTAATGTATGGTGATTAACATAACATAATAAAAAATAAATAAAATTTAAAAAATAAATAAAAATTAAAAAAAAGAACTATGATCTCATTCTAGTTCTGCTAGTGATTAGCTGACTGACTTTAGGTAAAACTGTTTGCCCTTTCTGTGCCTCTGTTTCCTTACATGTATATGGAGATATAACATAAGAAAGAAAGATTATGTCTTTCACTGCCTACATAAAATGTTCACGATATTTGCTTTCTTATAGGAGTTTATAAAAATAAGTAACATCTTAAAAAAAAAATGGCATCTTGCCGTTCTAGCAGCTAGATGGCACCACTGCCTCTAACATTTGTTTAATAATTTGAATTTAATTGCAGCTGGTGCTGAATGTGCTGTACTTCTTTCCTTTCATGATGGCTTTTGTCAAAAGGTATGACTTATGGATTAAAGGGAATGTAGCTATGTTGCTTTGAGACATTATGGATCTCTTCATAGAAGGCTCATCATAGATCAGCCTGAAGTCTGAGAAAACCAAAAGCCAACCTTTTATAAGGGTTAGAATCACTATATTGTAATCATTCCTTGGGTCTTAGTTGCCCTAGTTTCGTCAGAGTTCTTTCTATGTACCCCAAATGACATGCTGACAGGCCTAGCCTGAGAGAGCGTAGTTATGTGAGGAGGGTTGTATTTATTTAGGAAGGTTCTGTCTTTACCACATCTCCAGATCCAGGGGAAGAGACCTGCAGTTACAAGCTATGCTTTGTTGATTGTTGAGTCATAGATTTTAGCAATCCCTGAGCAAGCCAACTTCTGCATTTTACAATCAAGTACATGAGGCCCAGGGAGATTAAGTGATTTGTTCAAGTTTACCACCAAAATAATCTTCAGACTCCCATCCCTTGTTTTTCTACTGTTTGTTTTGTTTTAATAAACTTAGATGGTCTGCCTTGGGTATCAAAACTAAAAGAGAGTTTGCAGGATCACTTTGCATTTACCAAATAGCTAACCAACCAACCAACCAAACAAGCAAATAAAATAGAATCCCATAAGCAGGATGGAATATTTAGACTAGTGTGAACTCCCTTTTCACCATTAAGCTCTAGAGCAAGGGTGCATTGGGCAACTGGACAATCGTGTGTAATCAAACTCTCTGTAAATGAAGTTCTTCATTTCTTAAAAATGGATTTAAGTGATATTTTGCCTGTCTTACAATATTGCACTGAAAAAAATATGTGAAAATTAAGTAGAAAATGCAGTAAAAATCTGGTTTTCTAAAACAATTTTCTAGAAATCCAGCTTACTCATCATTTTTTTCTCTGTCAAAAAAAGTTAATTTTTCTTCTTCTAAATTTATGTCTTGGTTATTTATAATTTTTCCATTTGCAAGATGCCAGAACATACTTAACAGAGAGCTATGTACCTCCTCACCTTGCCCTTTGTTCACTTAAACAAGAAAGAGTTGTGCATTCAGCTTTGTCTATGTCCTGAGATGCCTGCACAAAAATTATGGAAGTAATGGTATGGCAGCATAATGCTAATTTCTTTGGTTTTTCTTTCTTCAAGTGTTTAGTTATTGAACTGTGAATTCCAAGGAGTCACTAAAATCTGCTTGAAAGACTGTAAGAATTTTATTGGATAGCACATTATACAATAGTCATATTTTTCCTTTTCTTTCTTCAAATCTGTCCCTTTCAAAATAAAAATAAATATTTAGCAGTTTATATATTATCTTTTATGGTTTTATTGGTAAACCTTTTTTCCTGTGTATCATTGTTGTGACTGTAAGTCACTTTACCTAAACTCTGAGACAGAATGGTGAATAGTTTTAGGAAGTGATGATGATACTAATTTGATATTCTGTGAGTAGTGTTTCCTGGTCTGTTTGAAACCTTTAAATGGAGAAAATAAATTGAAGAAACTTTGCATGATAATAGTTATATTTCTAATGTGGGTTCACTATGAAAATATATAATGACAAAAAACAACTCTAATTCAGTTGCACTGTTTACTTGAGTTAGTATTTTATTAGTCATAAAACACACATATATTTGAAAAATAGAAGCACTTCTATGAGCAAAATATATTATGTATTAAGAGATAGCACTAGCTGCACTTAGGGATTTAGATGCAGTTTCTCTGGGGTTTCCCCCAAACTGTAAGTTGGGAGCCATTGTTGTAGGATATCTACAAGTGAATGGGATTGTAAAGATTTATATTCAGCAGCAGTTAAAGTACATTTGGAGCTTAATATGTTCCAGGAACTAAATAAGATTGCCTTACATGTATTAACTAACTTATTCCTCATGGTAGCCCTATAAGGTTGGTATTAACATTGTCTGCATTTTATAAATGTAGAGAGAAACTGAGAGGGCTTAAGTCATTTTTTTAAGGTCACATAGCTAATAAGTGGCAGATCTGAGATCTGAGCCCAGTAGAAGGAACTCCAGAGCTTGACACTAACCATAACACTTCACTGAATTAGAATGTTTTTCAGTTGAGAGTTTAATGTTTTATACCTATAGATAATTCTGATTCTCATGCCTTTATCAAATACACAATCAGCTAAACTACCAATTTAAAGCTAGTGGAACAAAAATGTATTTTAATGAAAACACAAAGTCAGTATAATATTACCTGGAAGAGATTTTAGAGATCATCCAATACAGTGGTTCTCAAGTAGAGTAGGGAGCTATTTGGGTGAGTATTAAAATTCAGAATCCAAGACCACCACAGACATACTAAATCTGTATCTTTTGGGGACAGGTGAACTTAGACATGTTTGTTTTCAAAGATAGTCCCAGATGAGTTTAATGTATACCCCTGATTAAGAACTACTGGTCTAATTCACCTTCCTCATTTTGCTTTTGAAGAATTTGAAGTCCAGAAGGAGAGCAAGTTATTTCCACACATGATCTAATATTAAAATCTTTGCCATCATCAGCATAAACATATGTGTGTGTGTGTTTTTCTTTTTTTCAGAGATCTATACAGATAAAAGACCATTTGAGTATTTTGCAGGCTAAGTAGGGAGAGAGGGTTTAGGCACAAAACCCATAAATAACAAAAAATACATATGTTGGAAAATAAAATGTGGAAAAATGACTTAATGGCAGAAAGAAAAGAGGTTTAGTGGACAGAGACATCTCTAAGGCTTCAGAGTGGAGGTGGGTCTTGAAAGAAGAGTAGAACTTAGTGAAGTAGAGAGGAGTGGGAAGCTTTCTAGGTAGGAGAAGTAGTGTGATAAAAAGACAGAGAGGCAGGAAAATGAACAGAAATTTGGGATAAATGAACAGACCATTCTGGCTAAGGTGAATGGCTTTTTTGTGGGGACAAGTAGAAGAGCAGTTAGAGAAGTGGGTGGGGGCTAAATGGTGGCCTTGTGAACTAGACTAAGAAGTTTATACTTTTTCCTATAGGAAGAAGAAAGCTATTGAAAGTTTTAGGTGGATGATGGATGAAAATGGTATTTGCAAGTCCAGTGGCTGAGTTTAAGGGTAGAGATTCACCTAACGACTTTGGGCCCACCCTATGGAGGTAGAACTGGTTTGCAATTAAGAGTTGTAATGGCAGGTGTAGCTTACCTGGTAGAATTCTACTGCTATTATTGTTTCCAGACATAAACTATGATAGCACATAAGCAAGGAGAGTCCTGTTTAGGACTCTCAAAACAGTGCTCTAGACTGCTTTCCATGGTGGAACTTCTAGTATTTGTTTTTAAATACGATACCTAAGAATAAACCTAACCAAAGAAGCAAAGGATCTGTACTCAGAAAACTATAGAATAATCATAAAAGAAATTGAGGGAGACACAAAGAAATGGAAAAATGTTCCATGCTCATGGATTAGAAAAACAAATATTGTTAAAATGTCTATGCTACCTAAAACAATCTACACATTCAATGCAATTCCTATCAAAATACCATCAACTTTTTTCACAGAACTGGAACAAATAATCCTAAAATTTGCATGGAACCAGACAAGACCCTGAATAGCCAAGGTAATATTGAAAAAGAAAACCAAAACTGATGGCATCAAAATTCCGGACTTCCAGCTCTATTACAAAGCTGTCATCATCAAGACAGTATGGTACTGGCACAAAAACAGACATGTAGATCCATGGAACAGAATAGAGAGCCCAGAAATGGACCCTCAACTCTATGGTCAACTAATCTTCGACAAAGCAGGAAAGAATATCCAATGGAAAAAAGACAGTCTGTTCAACAAATGGTGTTAGGAAAATTGGACAGCCACATGCAGAAGAATGAAACTGGACCACTTTCTTACACCATACACAAAAATAAACTCCAAATGGATGAAAGACCTAAATGTGAGACAGGAACCCATCAAAATCCTAGAGGAGAACAAAGGCAGCAAATTCTTTGACCTTGGCTGCAGCAACTTCTTGCTAGACATGTCTTCAAAGGCAAGGGAAACAAAAGCAAAAATGAACTATTGGAACTTCATCAAGATACAGACTTTTGCACAGCAAAGGAAACAGTCGACAAAACTAAAAGACAACCTACGGAATGGGAGAAGATATTTGCAAATGTCTTATCAGATAAAGGGCTAGTATCCAAAATATACAAAGAACTTATCAAACCCAATGCCCAAAAAATCAAATAATCCAGTCAAGAAATGGGCAGAGGACATGAACAGACATTTCTCCAAAGAAGACATACAAATGGCCAACAGACACATGAAAAAATGCTCCACATCACTTGGCATCAGGGAAATACAAATCAAAACCACAATGAGATACCACCTCACACCAGGCAGAATGGCTAAAATTAACAAGTCAGGAAATGACAGATGTTGGCGAGGATGTGGAGAAAGAGGAACCCTCCTACACTGTTGGTGGGAATGCAAACTGATGTAGCCCTCTGGAAAACAGTATGGAGGTTCCTCAAAAAGTTGAAAATAGGGCACCTGGGTGGCTCAGTCCATTAAGCGTCTGTCTTCGGCTCAGGTCATGATCCTAGGGTCCTAGGATCAAGTCCCACATCTGGCTCCCTGCTCAGCAGGGAACCTGCTTCTCCCTCTCTTCCCTGCTTGTGCTCTCTGTCGTTATCCCTATCTCTCTCAAATAAGCAAATAAAATCTTTTTTTTTCATTTTTTTTAAAGATTTTATTTATTCATTTGACAGAGAGAGACACAGCGAGAGAGGGAACACAAGCAGGGGGAGTGGGAGAGGGAGAAGCAGGCTTCCTGCTGGGCAGGGAGCCCAATGTGGGGCTCAATCCCAGGACCCTGGGATCATGACCTGAGCTGAAGGCAGACGCTTAACGACTGAGCCACCCAGGCACCGCAACAAATAAAATCTTTAAAAAAAAATTGAAAATAGAGCTACCCTACAACCAAGCAATTGCACTACTGGGTATATACCCCAAAGATACAAATGTAGTGATCCGAAGGGGCACCTGCACCCCAATGTTTATAGCCGCAATATCCACAATAGCCAAACTATGGAAGGAGCCCAGATGTCCATCGACAGACGAATGGATAAAGAAGATGTGATACACACACACACACACACACACACAGGAATATTATGCAGCCATCAAAAAATGAAATCTTGCCATTTGCAACAATGTAGATGGAACTAGAGGGTAGTATGCTAAGCGAAATAAGTCAATTGGAGTAAGACAATTATCGTATGATTTGACTGATATGTGGAATTTAAGAAACAAGGCAGAGGATCATAGGGGAAGAGAGGAAAAAATGAAACAAGATGAAACCAGAGAGGGAAACAACTGAGGGTTGCTGGAGGGGAGGGGAGTGGGGGGGATAGGGAAACTGGGTGATGGACAGTGGGGAGGGTGTGTGTTGTAATGAGCAGTGGGTATTATATAAGACTGATGAATCACAGACCTGTATCCCGAAACAAATAATACATTATATGTTAATTAAATAAAAATAAATAAATAAATTTCAATAAGAGTTGAAGAGACAGAATTTAGTCTGAGATTTTAAAATTTGCTCGCTACTGTCTTGTTCTTACTTTAGCCAAATATGCCTAGTTTTATATGGAGCTGAGGACTTTTCATAAGATTTCAGTCAATGTTGATACTGAATTTGGCTCAGAAAGAGAAGTAAACCAAAAGACCATAGTAATTCTTCAAGAAAAATTTATTTATTTATTTTTGTTCACCTTTGTGGAATTTTAAAGTTAAACTTTTATTCTGAAATAATTGTAGATCCACATGCAGTAGTTGCAAATAATATAGGGAGATCTTATGTACTTTTTACCCTATTCCCCTCAATGGTAACATCTTAGAAAACTAGCATTCAGTATCGCAATCAGGATATTGACATTGATACAGTGAAGACATAGAACATTACCATCACCATAAAATTTTCTGATGTTATCCTTTTTAATAGCCATATAATAGCCATATCTTCCTGCCCTTTATGTCTCCTTAACCTCTGGCAACCACTAATCTGTTCTCCATTTCTGTAATTTTGTTATATATCTAATGTTCTGTAAATGGAATAATACAGTTTATAACATTTAGAGATCAGCTTTTTTTTTCACTCAGCATAATTCTCTGGACATATGCCCAGCTTGTTGCATTTATCAATAATTTGTTCCTTTTTATTATGTCCTATAGTGTTTTTGAGTGTATCTCTTTGTATAGCTTTTTTAATAATTTAGATATTATATTACATATACACTGGTCATCACAGTCTACTGGTGCCATCATTTTACCAGTTTGAATGAAGTATAGAAACCTTACCTCCTTCATTTACAATATAATTACCTTCCCTCATTTGCAATATAATTGTCTTAAATATTTCCTGTACATACATTTTGAATCACATCAGATAGTGTTATACATTTTGCTTCAACTATCAAACATAATTTAGGAAACCTAAGAGGAAGAGTGTATTTATTCATGTTTTTGCTTACTGGGTTCTTTTGTCCTTCCTGATGTTCCAAGGTTCCTTCTTTTATCATTTCTTTTCTTTTTTAATTTTATAGGCTCAAATTTATTCCATCTGTTTTTTTATCTGATAAGAGTTTATTATCCAGAGTATATCAAGAACTCTTACAACTCAACAATAAAAAGACAATTAACTCAATTTTTAAATATATATATACAATGGAATATTACTCAACCATCCATTTGGTTCTTATTTATATCTTCTATTCTTTGCTAAGACTTTCTCTTTGTTAGGACTTTCTATTTTGTTTTGAGTGTATTTGTGATTGCTCATTGAAACATTTTTTATTATGGCTGTTTTTTGTTAGATAATTCTAAGATTGCTATCATCTTCATATTGCCATCTGTTGACTATACTTTTTTAGTCCTGGTTCTTGGTATGATAACTGATTGTCAGTTGAAACCTGGATATTTGGTATGTTAAGAGATTCTAGATCTTATTTAAATCTCAGGTGGTTTTCTCAGACACCAAGGGAAGGAGGGGTGCCACCTCTTTCATGCCAGGTGGGGGTAGAAGTCCATCTAGGTTCTTTACTCTGGCTCCTTTGGTACTCAAGGGAGAATACTCCTTATTACTACTGAGCAGGAATGGAAGTTCCAGCTCTCTATAGATCTTCACTGATATCTTCCTGAATGGGAAGCCTCCTTACTGCTCTCTATCTGACCACCACTGACAACACAGAGAGAGCAGGTGGCCTCATTTCTCCTGGAAAGTAGTGTAAATCCTTACTTTCCTCTAGGATATCACTCTAGTAGGAAGAGAGAGGGGTATCCTATTCCTGGTGGGTGGCGATTGAAGTCCATGCTCCCCATGTGGTCTCCACTGACACCATGGGAATGTGTGCATGAGAGGGTGGCTCATTACTGCCCACAGGGATAAATGTTCCAGTTCTCTACTTACTTCTCTGATAAGTAAGTGGGTGGTGAGTATTAGGATGCCTTATTCCAGCCTGGTGTATTCCAGCCTGGTAGAAGTCTAGGGTCCTCACTTGTCCCTTGCTGGTGGGGTTGGGGGTGAGGGTGGGTGGGGTCAGTTTCTTCTGTGGTTCTTATTTTGTATGTTTATTTTTTAAACATTTTTTGTCTTGTTAGACTGCTCCTTTCCTGGACCTTTGGCTAAACAGCAGGCTGCTATTGTTGTTTATGTCTGTTTTATTCATCGGTGTTTCTGGGTTGCTGACTTTTTCAGCTCCAAGTCTGGGATATTATGAGGCAAAAAGAAAATGTAGGAACCCACCACCATGTTGTTACTTGGGTCCTGAGGTTCCTAGCCCATCTACCTTCTTCTCTTCACCTTTCAGTCTTATGTTTGTTTTATATATAATATTAAAGGTTTTGTATTGTATTTAGTGAGAGGAATAGACAGGGAAAAGTGCATATACTCCACCTTCCTTGAAGGGAAGTCCTCGTAAGAATTTATTTTTAAGCATTAGATCTTCCAGATTCCAGATGTTCTGATTGCATAATTTGTATGCTTGTTATTTGTGTGAAAGGTGCCCTTTTGTGTTGGTTTATCCCTTGAAAAATTAATGAATTTTCCTGAAATAAATGAGTTACTACTTTTCAAGTGAAACATTTAAATAGATGCTATTTAAAAAAACCTTTGTTTTTAAGTGGCATTTTACTTTCTAAATCAGTGTTTCTTATTCTTTTTTGGAGGGGTTGGGGGAGGTGTCAAAAGACTTGTTTGAGAATCTGATTAAAACATTATACCTTCTGCCCCCAAATTTTGCTTACCATTTATGAGGTTCATAAATAGCATATAGAGCCTGGTAAATAATCTCTATCTTATGTATTGGTAACGTGAGTTGTGAAGTTGACAAAAGACCAAGAATGGAAAAGGAAAAAAAATGTTTAGGAAATAAAGGACTCAAGACTCTTTCTATGACAGGCTGGTAGTCCTCATAGCCAAGCTCTACAAAACTCCATTTTGTCAGTTTACGTAGAAAGATGACTTGTATGTGCTGGAAGGAACTTCTGTTAATTCCTCTTAATGCAGTCCTTAAAAATGGTGGAGTTGCTATTCCAATCTAGGTCTTCTTTACTTTAATACCTATATTTCTTATTTCTATCTTAAACACTCAGTGTTTTCTGTCATTTATTTATTTCCACCTAGCTATTTGAGGAATTTCCTAATCACATAGGCCATAACCCTATCTTTGGATTGTCCATAACTTGGCATGAAAAGCAACCATTATGTGAAAAATAAGGTATTGATAAGGACTGAGACTTTCTTCCTGTTGAACAAAAGATTGATGCTGGATGACTGTTGCTGAGGAAGGATTGCTAAAGAGAGTTTTTCAGTTATTTATTGCTATGGACACACCACCCCAAGACTTAGTAGTTTGAAACCACAACTATTAATTATTTCTCAAAATTCTCTGGATTGGTAATCTGGATGGTTTTTCTGCTGGTCTTGACTGGGATCACATGATTGCCTTTTTATGATGACTTGATTGGGGCTCGAGGCCCAAGATCTCCTCCCTAATACTTCTGGCAATTGATGTTAGCAATAAGCTAGGGCACCTTGGTCCTCCTTCAAGTGGCCTCTCATCCTCCATTTGGTGAGATTGGACTTCTTTAATGTATGGTAGTCTCAGTGTTCCAAGAGAGAGAAATATGAAAACTGTAAGGCCTCTGAAGGCCTTGTCTTTGAAGTCACATGGTATTACTTCTACTGCATTCTGCTGGTCAAAGCAAGTCACAGGTCCAGCCTAGATTCAAGCAGAAGGGAAATAGATTCCATCTCTTGATGGGAAGAGGGCCAAAGTCACACTACAAAAGGGCATATGAGATGGGAGGAATTGTGGTCATTTCTGCAAACATTCTACCACAGGGGACAAGGAAGTATAATGCTGATGAAGTAGAGGAGGTGATTTGTGCAGAAGGTTAGTGAGTGGTAGGGTGAGCTACTGACATGAGGCCATGTGTCCTGGAACAAACTCAAGCTATGAACAGCAGCCAAAGAAAAGAGTGTGAAGCATTTGGCAGGCAGACTTTCTGTGATGACTAGCTCTGGGGACTACTCGTTTTGACTTGGCCAGTGGACAGAACTTGGCTTTTTCCCCTAGAGTTTTATCCCTTTTGTAAGCAAAGGCTGAAGTCAACAGGCTATAGTTCAGTTTGGATACATAATCAGCCTGGGACAAAAAAATTTTTTTCCCATGCTAAGCACCTCATGGACTTAAAAAATTCAAATATGAAATGAAGCTGTCTGCAAAACACCTATTATGCAAACATTTTGGCTGCTAAAATAGTGTTGTAAGTAATAAAAAAATGAAGACTATAGGGTTTTTCAGAATTTTTGGTGCTTATAACCTAATGGATTAGTAGCGTTAGTTCAGTAAACTAGCTTTAAAGAGGATATGTGGATATTTCTTGATAACGCCGATGCCATATCATCCAGTACTGCACCAGTTGGATATCTCAGGTGAGATGTGCATGTCAGGCATTCACTTCTGGAACATGAGCCGTGAGTAGACATGTGACTGTGCCTATGAGATCGAGTGTGTGCTGAATCAGCTATAGCCAAGAGAGATTAATCACATGCCTGCATTCCAATACTCACTGTGTATCCAGTCCTGTCTTACAGAATGCCAGCTTTTCAAGTTTCACCATTTGGGATCTCTGAGCTCTAAATATACAACCTTACTCTAACATGGTAGTAAGGAACAACCTAATGTGACTAAAACATGGCAGTGATTACTAAGAGAGATCTATAAAAGCTACCTTATTGTTCTATATGTATTTCATTCCTTTAATTAAAATATTCAGAGAGTGTTGGCAATAGAGAAGGCACTCTCATGGAAGATAATCAAAGATAGTGTGTGAGGCTGATCTTACACATGTATAAAATAGCAAAGTGATCTGAAGGATTTTAAGAAAGGAATGAACCCAGAAGAATATCCTTTCTGGACCATTTCTCATATCTGAAATTTTACCACTAGAGCAATTCTTTCTCCCTCTCCTCCTTTTCTTTCTAACAGTTTCATGTAGACTTTCTCTGTTAAAGGGCAAATACTCCTGGTATGTTGCTATATAAGGCTTCATGAGATAGTGGACATCATATAAACCTTGATTTCTGACTCTGTCCTTACTAATGGAAAAGTTACTAAACTTCTGTTAGACTCATTGGGTTTTGTGGGGATTCAACTTTATTATATATATGTTTATACATACATATATACATACACATGCATATACATATACATACATATATACACATATATATAACAGAAATTAATGGCCGTACCTATGTATATATAAACCCTCATCTATCTATCCTAAAAAATAATGGATGTTCAATAAACAGTAATTTCCTGCCTTTCTTAAACTAGCAAACTAGCAAAATACCTAGGTAGTATTTTCTTTCACTGCTCTTTCTTGACATTAAGGCAGAGGTTTGTAACTTGGGGTCTATGGGGAGAAAAGGGGGTTCTGTGAACTTGAATGAGGAACAATTATGTCTTTATTTTCACTAACCTTTAACTGAAATTTTACGTTTCCTTCAATTAAAAATGTAAGCTACAAACCACAGCAATAATGGCAATACCAATATGAGACTTTGTCAACAATAGGAATAACAATATTTTCATGTCACATTATAAAATTTACAGAAAGTTTGAAACATGATTTATATTCATGATTACTTTGAATTGATAGTTATTAAACTGCTACTAGATCTTGTTATTGAATGTATCAATAAAGATGCACACATAGATTCGGCAGCAGCCACTGAACAGACCGGACTTAACTTGCACACGCACCTCGCTCCGCTTCCTCTGCAACCATGTCTGACAAACCTGATATGGCCGAGATTGAGAAATTCGATAAGTCAAAATTGAAGAAGTCAGAAACGCAAGAGAAGAATCCACTGCCTTCAAAAGAAACGATTGAACAGGAGAAGCAAGCAGGTGAATCGTAATGAGGCGCGCGGCGCCAATATGCACTGTACATTCCACAAGCATTGCCTTCTTATTTTCCTTCTTTTAGCTGTTTAACTTTGTAAGATGCAAAGTGGTTGGATCAAGTTTAAATGACTATGCTGCCCCTTTTCACATCAAAGAATCGAGAACTACTGACAACGAAGGCGCCTACCTCTCCCATCTGCCTGTCTGGCTGGCAGGGAAGGAAAAGAACTTGCATGTTGGTGAAGGAAGAAGCTGGGTGGGACGACAGTGAAATCGAGAGTAAAAACCAAGCTGGTCCGGGGTGTCCTGCAGGCTGTAAAATGCAGTTTAATCAGAGTGCCATTTTTTTTTGTTCAAATGATTTTAATTATTGGAATGCACAATTTTTTTAATATGCAATAAAAAGTTTCTAAAACCTGGAAAAAAAAAAGATGCACACATATTACTATTTCACAAATTTAGTGATTTGATTAGTGTATTTCATTATAATTGGTTTTATTTTTAACTTTATGCATTTTATTTTATGGATTTAGAAACATTATTCTAAGAAGAGATCCATGTGCAGTAAAAAAAAAAAGTTAAAACATTTATTTGTACTTATTCAATAGTGATGTTTGTTGTATCAACTTCTTTTGTAAGGTTTAGTCATGTGATCACTTACACTTAGGGTTTTTAATCATTAGGCTCTGGACATGACTGTTTTTTAGTAATTTACCATTTTATTCAAAAAAGTTCACCACAGTGATTAAGTTTATTATTGAACAGCTAAAATTTTTGTGTATAGATGACATTAAACTATAGCATATCTATACAATAGAATACAAACTAGTATAAAAAGGAATGAAGAATAGTTACATATACTACTATGGAATAACTTTCAGGATATACTGTTAATTTAAAAAAGAAAAAGAAAGGGCACCTGGGTGGCTCAGTCATTAAGCGTCTGCCTTTGGCTCAGGTCATGGTCCCAGGGTCCTGGGATTGAGCCCCGCATCGGGCTCCCTGCTCCGTGGGAAGCCTGCTTCTCCCTCTCCCACTCCCCCGCTTGTGTTCCCTCTCTTACTGTGTCTCTCTCTGTCAAATAAATAAATAAAATCTTAAAAAAAAATAAAAGAAAAAAGAAAAAGAGGACAAATGTGTATAGTATTCCCTTTTATCTAAGAAAGAGGTATATAAATAAATGTATAATAAAAATATATTCTAGCTACCTTACTTTTATAAAAATGACCTAAATGAAATGAGATATCCTCAATTAGGTCCTGGAACAGAAAGAGGATGTTAATGGAAAAACTAGTGAAATATGAGTAAAAGTCTGTAATTTAGTTGTTAGTGTTGTGCCAGTTGTTAATTTCTCATTTTTGACAAATGCATGGTTATGTGAGATGTCAACATTGGGGAAAACTCGATGAAGGGCATATAGACCTCTCTCTGCTATCTTTGCAACTTTTCTGAAAACTGAAAATTATTTGAAAATAAAGTTTAAGAAAAGAATAAAGAAAAATGGAAGGATAAACCAGAAATTAATAAAAATGTTTAGTGGGAAGGAAGGAAGAGATTAGAGACAGTAGGGATAGAAACTAGAAACCTCCGAATGTACATGGTTTCATAGATCGAACTCAGCCTAACCACTGAAATGTTTTATGTAATTATAAGACAGAATTAAAGAAAAAAGTCCCTAAAATCACAAGTAAAATGAAACATAATGTACCTACTTTTGCACTGCTGGCTTAGTCACATTGAGAGGAGTTGATTTCAAGTAATTTTAAAACAATAATTTGACTACGCACTGCTAGTGGGATATGTCCTATGGCCAAAACAAACTGCAAAAAAAAAATTTAAACTGCCTTTTAAAAGATTTTATTTATTTATTTGAGAGAGAGAGAGAGAGCAAAAGTCGGGGGGAGGGGCAGAGGGAGAAGCAGATTCCCCGCTTAGCAGGGAGCCTGACCCAGGGCTCGATCCCAGGACCCCTGGATCATGGCCTGAGCCTAAGGCAGATGCTTAACTGACTGAGCCACCCAGGCGCCCAAGTACTGTTATTTTGAACCAACCTTTATATATGTATGTGTACGTGTGTATAATATATAGTAAGATAACACTAATAAATATGTTAATGTCATCACTAAATCAGTATTTTTAGTATAAGATAAAGAGATAAAAACATAAAATCAAAGCAGTAAAAAAGCTCTGTAGTTATATATTTGAATTGGAAATACTGGTTTGAATTTTTTTTAAGAAGAATACTGGTTTGAATTTATGATGACTTTCTCATAAAAATGATCAGTGATAACATGGTTTCCTAATTTATTGGTAACTAAAAACAGCAAATTAGATGGTGGTAAAAAGGAAGGTCTGCTCTTTATAGCTACTGTCAAATGAGAGGAAAAGGTATTTGGGGTAATGAGTACAGGAGGAAATCATACTTCATACTTCATCATTGAGGATGTTACAGTAAAATGAATAATATTTGTAATCATGATTTGAATCAAGAAAAGCTCCATTTATGACCATGTCCTCTGTTGGAGAGCAGTCAAATGTTTTATTATATTAGAAAATAAATAGAACATGTTTTAGCATTAAAACGTAAGTATCAGGTGTATCAAAATTTATGTGGCTTTCTTTCTTCCCAGATGATACTGAAAAATGAGGAGTGATTATTTTGGAAACACTTCCAAATGTGAGCTAATGTCTCCTATTGATTTGCACCAGGTGATTACTTAAAGCATCTTGGTAGGAATAACAAGTGTCTGGTCTGAGTCTATAATTATGAAAGGAATTGGCTGATAAGTAGTTATGTGAATCCATGTGCCTCTCAGAATGTAAGTGCTGCTGAATAGGTCACTGCAAGATGATCAGGGCTGTCTAAATATACAGTTAATCTCCAAATGAATTTGGAGTATCTTTTCCTTTCCCCATAGTACTTTGCACTTGAGACATCACTATGCTGACTTAAAATTTTTTCAACCTAACTCCCTCTCCTTATTTATCTCTTCATGTCTTAAAAATTACTAGCATTATAATTTGCTTTACATTTTAAACTTATGATTTATTGAGTCACTAAGTTCGGCTATCAATGGCATAGAATAGTGTTAGTTGAACTTTTCCTTAGGTGAGGTAGTCAGGCATTAATAGCTTTCTTTTTTGGTAGAACAGTGTAATTTCTTTAACTACATTTTTCTGTTTTCTGGAACTAAAAGCAGAGAAATATACTGAACTAATCACATTATAAGGAGAACAGGTGCTCTTATTCTTCAATAAATCAATACATTGTATAAAATGTATTAATTCATTCTCTCCTAAATATCTATATATTAAGCTCTATGCTAGATACTGTAATAGATAGAGGTGGATTAGAGAGAGAGTGCCCCTCATCACATTCTTGCTATTACTGCCATTCTTTCATACTGTCTAAAATTCATTACGTAGGGGTGCCTGGGTGGCTCAGTCAGTTAAGCATCTGCCTTGGGCTCAGATCATAATCCCAGGGTCCTGGGATCAAGTCCCACATCAGGCCCTTTGCTCAGCAGGGAGCCAGCTTCTCCCTCTGCCTCTGCTTCCCACCCCCACACCCCGAACCACCCCCCCCCCTGCCCCCGGCCTTCTCACTCTCTCAAAAAAATAAATGAAAATCTTAAAAAAAAATCCCTTACATAGTTATGTAAACTTTCTCAATTGCTATTCATGTATTTTAACAAGCTTTTAAGATGCATAGATACTTGGAGTTGTTAGAGGACTGTCATTTTAGTGTTAGTAAAATCAGAGTCCTTTCCTTTTAACACCTTGCTGAAGAAAACTTCATTGAGAGAATAAACTTTTTTTTTTAATGGGGCTCAGAGAAGAAATAGTTGATTAATTTGGCACATTAGATATGACTAGTGGGGACATTTGGACAGCTAGAAGACAAATAAGGTCATTGGGGGTACCTAAGGAATCTAGAGTAAGGGGGAGAAAGAAGTAAGAAAAGGAAGATCCATTTCTAAGGACAAACTGCTTTTATAATGGCACGGTGAATTGGACTGACATTGTATTCTACCTCAGTCATTTCTCTTGGTGTCTCATTCCTTACTCCATCCTCCCTCCCATCTTTCCTCTTGACCTCTTTTGTTGAGGCTGTCTTTTTGTTTGTTTGTTTTTTAGGACATATTGATCAGAATATTCTCACCCATTTCCATATCAACAAATCTGCCAGAATGATATTTTAAAAACATATGCCAAGTAATATCACCTTCTTGCTTAAAATATTCCAATGGCTTCCCAGTGCACTTAGAATAAAAGTCTAACTCTATACCTCAGCCTACAAAAGTCTACTTGATCTGGCCCAAGCTTTTTCTATGACCTCATTTCCCACTGTTCTGTCCTTATGCTTCAGCCACATTTCTCGATGATTTGGATATACTGAGTATATTTCTGGTTGAAGCCTTTTGAACTTGATATTGGGTCTCTATGCCTGTTGACTCTTTTCTTAGACTTTTGTATCTCACCCACTCCCATGTCACTCTCTAAATGGAAATACCTTATTTTTTGTTTACTTGTTTTGTTTCTCCTGTCCCACTAGAATATTAACTCCATGAGGGTAGAGACTTGCTCTGTGGTATTCTCCAGTATTTTCCACTGTTCATTAAAGATATGTTGAATCAATAAACGGAGCAAATTTCATTGTGTTTTATGTTTTTTATTTTAGGGGACCACCTTCTGTAAATAGTGTCACATTTTCATTGAATTTTCTCTTAAGTAAAAGCCCAAAGCTTCAAAATAATATATAAATATATGCATAAACTGAAAAAAAAACCTTTGCTTTATATTTAAGTCCCTTTAATTTGGGGGAAGTTGAGATGATAAGAGAGCACATAGCTAGCTCTCTTTTTCTTATAGTTCATATTTATGCTGAAAAGCAGAAAACATAGTCTTAAGTTCATGGGATGTGTTCTCCAGTGGTTGGTCAGTGGTAGCCAGGGAATGTCCTCTCTTATTGAATAACAAAATGAGCAAGATGAATGTCAAACCAACACTATTGCTTTTTATCATATGTTATTTTATCCTTATTATACCAACATCCTTCTCACTCTCATGTCCTCCAACTAGTTTGGAAGCTCTTTAAGGATGGAAATTCGGTCATATATTTCTATTTCCCAGTAGTGTCTAGCATAGTGCTAGAGGCATAGTAAATAATCAGTAATCATTTTTGGTCAAATAATAATAATAATGAAAATAACTTCAATTTTATATAGATTTTAGCAGACTGGCAAGAAGTAACACATCTTTTCTTACAAAAACCCAGTGATGTAGAAAAACAAATATTTTCTTCCTTTTACAGTTTGAAAGACTGAGATTGCAGAGTTTACCAGAATAGCCTAGATTCATTTAGCTGGTAGTGGCTAAACTGGGACTAGGGACTCCTGGGAGAGTGTCCTGTTCCATCTAAGAACTCCCATCTCCAAATGACACATTGTTAGTGATGATGACATTGCTTAAAAATTAAAATGAGTAATTAATTTCAGGTAAGATTTAGTAAATACTGTCCATCCTTTGATAACAGAGTGAAAATGTAAATTAAGTATTTGGAAGAGAAATCATATACAATTTACAGATACCAGAGAGACCACTGAGTATATCCGGGCATTTTGGATGGTAGAAGAGCAGATGGTTCCAGTGGGCCTTCTGAGCCTTCAGGGCATATTGTGCTTTCCAAACTTGCTTATAACCTGCTCAATGTGCCACAAAATTACCTCACTATTGGCAAATGCAGTGGTGTCAAGCAACTTTGCTCTTCTAACAATTTTGAAAAACTATAAATCTCCTTGCACATTTTTAAATTGACATCCAAAATTCTTATTATAAGAGAAATAGTTACAAATGATGTAATTGCCATTGTATTGTAAACATTGACATAATTAAGACTATTGTATCACTTTTTAGAATGTGTCCAATGGCACATAAATGCAATTTTCTACTAAAATGCAATAATCTGTTTTAAAAATGCAGGAATAAGCTCTTCTTAACAGTTGGAAATTTTATATCTCTTTCTCCTAAAACTTCAATTTTTATTCCATTTTTCTCTCAGAATTCAAAATGTAAATAGCCTTATTCTTAATGTTGTTTATGGACCACTTATTATATACCTTTAAAAAAGATATGTATTCATTATATGATAATAAATTAATGTTAAAAACTAATTTCCTGTGACCATAAGGCACAAAGTATTTAAAAACATTATTCTGGATTGCATTATCACTACAAGTATTCTCAGTGCATGGTTAATAAAAAGAAGATAATATATATTAAAATTGTTGATAATTATTGACAAAGAAAGCAAATTTTTATTAGAAATACCCTTACTAATACGATACATAGGGCATGTCTTTTCCCACCCAGTTCATGTATCTATGGGCACTGTTTGTTACTTGGATGAAACAGGATTTGACATGAATTTTATTTGTATTTTTCAAGATTTTATTTATTTATTTGAGAGAGAGCAAATGAAAGAGAGAGAGAGAGCATGAGCAGGGGGGAGCGGCAGAGGGAGAGGGATAAGCAAACTCCCCGCTGAGCAGGGAGCCTGATGCAGAGCTAGATCCCAGGACCCTGGGATCATGACCTGAGCTGAAGGCAGATGCTTAACCCACTGAGCCACCTAGATGCCCCTATTTCTATTTTTAAATACATAAATACTGATAAATCTTGTTCATACAAATAAATATATGAGAATGGAAGAAGTTTGTTGTAGCAGTATTAGTGTGAAATTATAGAAATATTCACTCAGTTCTTTGATTTTTTTTTTCCTGTAGTAAATGCCAAAATTCACATGATGAACTTTCATCAAGATTAATTTTAATGATCTATCAGCTGACAAGTTGATTTTGGTCTTCCAATTTTGCCAAAAGCAAAGAATTTACAACTACCCAATTTACGAAAGGTTTTGCTACACTGTCATTAGAATAATTCATTTTCTTAGTACTGATGCAGATATTTGAAAAAGTTTCTTCATTTGGTGTCCCAGAAGTTTTGACATTTGTGGGTCATGAACCATGAGCTGGTAAAAGATTCTGGGTGGGTAAAAACTTCTGTCTGTCGTTTGTAAAGAGGCAGGAGATTGTGAAAGAGCACTACAGGCATATTCTCAGGCAGATCAGTTTTACTAAACAGAATGTATGGAAATTGAGAGTTTGGGAATGTAATTATCTGTAAAGCCATTTGAACACGACTGGATTAATGGACCAACTGTGGGAGCTGAATGAAACACTCTGATAAACACAATCAGGGAAAGGATGATCACAATCTGCCACCATTCACATTTTCTTAATTATTGTTAATTGTCCCAGTGTAGAGGAAAGCTCCAAAAATGGCCAAATACAATGGTTTTTCATTGATATCTCAGAAAATTGCTAAGTCAGTAGGAGAAAATAAGACATGTCTTCAACTATTGTCATTTGGAGATGTTTTGCTTATTTTTTGAAACTAGAAATCTAGTGTTTGCTGAAGGCAAAAGGGTTTGCATTTTTTGCAGGGATAAATAATATGAGGTGGCAAGATTATGAGATAGGCAATGTTGATTTTTGGTGATTTCACACATCCTCCTTCAGCATATGTTTTTCTTTTCTCAGATTCTTCAGTTCAACTCTTGAGTTGCTACAATGATCCACCCACCCCCAACCCCTACCCCTATCTCCACGCAACTGAATTTTAAGGGGAAATTCTTGGAGAGCCTAAAACCTTCAAGACACAAAGAATGCAAGATAGAGAATAGTGACAGGCAGTTCTTTTGTAGTAAAATGTCACTGCCTCAAACATATTTTATAGATAATGCTACTTATTTCTTTCTTCCATGGGCAGCTCTGTGAGACTGGGGAGGATAAGGGGCAATGTAGTTCTGTGTGCTGGACCAGTGCATATTCTGTAGGCCAAGTAGTATTTTTGTAAGCCAAATGGCCTCTTTAGATTGATTTCCAAGACTGGGTTATTTAGATCAGATTCACGAGATACAAATATTGCATATCATATGAAACTGAAGACCATGACCAGATACTGACCTCCCAGAATGTGGTACCAGAAGATTAACAAATGGATGAAATTTGGGTTTCTGACGTCAATTTGGCTTTTAAAAAGGAGTTGTAAGCATTGGTAGTGATAAGTAGGCAAAATACTGTTGCATGTAAGTCTAAATAAACAAAATGATAGGAGCAGACTGAATATAAATAGATGGAAGTTTTCTTTAGGGCTAAGATAAAGCACAGAGCAAAGCAGGATCTTCATTTATGATTATAGCATTTGGTTTGGGTTCATTGCCCTTGAGAAGAATAAGTAAATCTGTGTATTTTCATAAATCTTCCATGCTGTTTTGTTTTTAATGAAAGCCTGTACATCAGTTTAAAAAGAAATAGTATTCTTGAGTCTCTATAGCTCCCCACTTCTGTAGTTAACAAGCCACTACCCTATAATTTCTTTTAATGGAGCCAGGATTTTGTTAAAGAAACAAAACCATTCTGAACAAGTCTATAAGAAGATGTTAAGCTGTTGTGTTTTATATTCCAAGGAAAGTTCTTCCAGCACAGTAAGCTGTAGCCATCATGATAAACCTGTGAGCTGGTCATCAGAGTATTTCTATATTGCTCATGAAGTCTTAGTATATTTTATATCCTGTACAGTGTATGAGATAAATCAAAATTAAATCTTACAACAGGTATGTTCCTCTACGGGCTTATTCCAGAGTAACCCCCTTAAAGCATGTCATTTATACATAGATCATAGAACTTCTGCAATTATAGGACCTGAGGAGATCTTTAGTCTATTTTTCAAAAAGATTTAGAATCTAGAGATTTGTCAAAGACTGCATCATGAGTTTGTTCCAGAGCTATGACTGAGCTTAAATCTCCTGACTCCCAATTCAGTACTCCTCCCACTATTCCAGTTGGCCTCCTGAGACAGCCCACTGGCCATGTGTGCACACACACAGGAGGTACCAGAAAAGCAGGAAATAATAGTTAAAGACCTTTCATTTGTCTTTCCAGAGCCTGTCGGAGAGTATTTGACTCCAACCA
Organism: Halichoerus grypus; assembly: GCF_964656455.1. Taxonomy (NCBI): domain Eukaryota; kingdom Metazoa; phylum Chordata; class Mammalia; order Carnivora; family Phocidae; genus Halichoerus; species Halichoerus grypus. The sequence continues at coordinate 26,046,793 of NC_135713.1, read as the reverse complement.
TTAAATCAAAGTAAAGTCTTTAGAAACATCAGGGTATTTATTCTTTACACCAATGACCAGATTTAGACTTGTCTGAGATTTAGGATGTTTGGTGAATTATAACATCAGTGATATTTCCCCTTATATTTTAAGAGAGATATGTCAAAGAAATGCTGGGATGTGGCAGAAATCCACTGGTTAGGATCCAAGTATAGAGACAAATAAAGCAACTCTGAATGAGCTGAATTTGTTTGCTTTGACATTTGCAACCTTAAAAACTCCATTTATACCAGAAGATGCTCTGTTTGAAGTTAGGTGAGAGTTTTGGAGCTCTAACTGCATGTCTTCTCATTTGCTCTGTGTAGCTTCCCCTTCAGAGATCTCTGGGCTTCTATAAAAACACCACTTGGAAACCACTGGGCTAGTAAGTTGACTTTCAAAGAAATCTGCTTAAAAGTACAGAAATATCACTTTATTCCTATATTCTTTCTTTAACGCAACAAATATTTACATAGAGTGGTATTTTATACCAATTTATGATGTGATATTTTTCAATCTTGGGATAATTAATATTAATTATTAATATCAATATTAATATTGAGCTGGTTCCTCAATAACAGTTCTTTTTACATATCAGTTATTGGATAGCAGAGTAGACTTTACCAAGTGTTTTCATATATATGACTCACCTTGATCTTTATAACAATACTGCAAAACATATTTTAAATATTCATTTCACAGGTGAGGCAGCTGAGCCTCAGAAAAATTAAGTGACTTGTCCAAGGCCACATAGCTAAGGTCCAGAAACCTGCATCTCAACCTAAGGCTTCTGACCACAAGTCTAGGCTTTTTGGACAGTTTTCTATAATGGGGAATTAACTACATGAGTTTGCCCTTTGTCTTGGTACAATTTGTGAAATTGCTAGTATAATCTGCAGTCAAGAAATTAATTAAATCCAAATTTGGTTTAGAAAGTGCTGAAAAGCATGACTTTCGTTCCCACTGGACCTCACTAACTAAGCTAATTTGCAATAGAGAATTAAAATCTTCATGGTGATTATAACTGAAGCTTAAACATGTTTAATTGTAACTTGGAATCCTAGATTGTTTTCATTAGTATTTGCTTCAAGATTCATGTTTCTTATTGAAGCATATTAGTGTCTGTGGGTCCTATAATCAGAGCCATCTCTAGATATTGAAGAGATTTTCCCTAAATTTCCCTCTCTATTCTTTGTGCACTGGTGGGAGGGTAATGACTCAAGGAGGTAGGTGATAGGGATATCATCCTGCCTGCAGATGCACAAAAGACCTACAGTTGTGTGAACATAAATAATCCACAGGTTCATTGTTTCATGCCAAAAGGGACAGAATTTCTCTCATTTCACTCTTGAACTGCCCTTTTATTACATCATTTAAAAATTCATCACTGTGTGTGTGTCCATTTTCATCAAACTTTACTTCATCAAAGTAACAGATTTAGAAATAGAAAAGTAAGTGCACACTTATTTTTCTTCCCAAGCCCTGTCCCTCTTGGGGGAAAAGTTGTTGCTGAGAGGCACCAGCATGAGTCTTTTGTTTTCACAGATTGTATAGCTGTGCACTGTACCTATATACTGAGCAAAAAGAGTAGCACACAACACAAAACCAGTCGTCTGGTGGGCAAAGAAGAATCAAGAGCGGGTGAAAGTGGCAGTGAGATTTTGGCTGTTTCTTTTTAAGACCATGTCTTGTCTGCCTAAAATATGAGATTGGAGAATTTTTGGCTCCAGTTTATAAGTCTGACGAGATTTTGGGAATCCTTTCCATTTGGGGAATCATTTTGACCTGATAGGCAACTACATAACTTGTCTTATTTGGCTGGGAGTTCATTCATCTCCCCTCATTTTCTTACCATATGTTGGAATTTGAAAATATTTGACATGGTTAGATCTCCAGGGTCTCTCCCATGTGAGTTCATAATTAGCACCTGAGTTTTCAACCCTGGAGATCAGTTGATATCAGCCAAGGTCTCCTGAGGCCACTGCAGACCATACACCCAGATAGTATTTCAGCCATGTATGTAGACTTTATTTCCTTTCTTAGTTCTCCTTGATGTTTAAGGCCAGTGAGATGCCACCACCATGGCAGTTTCCTCAGGTTCGCCTCTCTAGGTGTTCAGAAAAGTGTGTTCAGTGCTATATTTGAACATTATCCAAATACATATATATATATTTTTTCTCCCCAGGCCAGCCTACAAGCATTTTAGCTATATTTTCTGCACATATTTTTGAGGAGATTTTGACAAGAGAAAACCGGTTTGGTTTTTGCATTGAATTTATTGCCTTTCTCATTAAGCAGTAGTAAGAATAAAGTCTCATAGTTTTCATCTGTGCAGTGGCTGGTGCAGCTTTCGATGTTTTCTAGTTTATGGGGTTGTGAGGAGTGGCATAATAGAATTAGAATGGTTAGGTAGTTAGATTGAGATACCATTATGAACAACAGTGTGTATGTATGAGATACCATTATGAACAACAGTGTGTAAGCTTTACAGTTCTCATCACCCTCATTCAACCCACTCTGTAGGCAAAGCAAAGTACCATCTCTCTTTATACTTATAAACTGTTTAGTCAGGATTTGAATCCAGGTCTGGTAACTCCAAATTCTGTCTTTTCAATATGCCATTTTGGCCAAGGCCCTACTAAAGTGAAAAGTGAGTAGGACCTCTTACCTGATAAACTGTACAATTTTTCTTTCTGAGAACTACAAATATTTTGAGATGTACTGTGTATTAACGTTGTATTCTCAACAGTTCTTAGCATAATGCTAGACTTACAGTAGATGGCCAATCATTGAATTGAATTGAATTTATATATAAGTATTCTTAACTTCTCTTGAATGAAAGTCTTAGCTAGGACTTTCTGCTTTTGTAATCTGCATTTTAGTTCATTCCAGTCTATTTTTACCTTTACAAGTGTTACTCTGTGTTAGAATTTCACTCCCAGATCCTAAACTTCAGCTCTCCTGCTCTCTAATAAGATTCTCCTTTGCACATAGTAGAGGATTCCTTCTCAAATACATTTATGTAGAACTTATCCCACACATCTGTTGTTTTTTTTTTTTTTCTCTCCGTATTCTCCACTCCAAACAAAATCTAGACAAAGAAAATTGTGCCTTGTCTTAGCAAATGGTCTTTGTTATCAGGCTTCATTTCTTGAAGCACCAATACAAGGAATAGACACTTGGGTCTTCCTGTGAAGACTTTGGAGTGACTATATCCTCTTTCTCACACTTGCTCTTGGCTAGGGAGATGATGACATTTTTTTTTCCAGTGGTCTTTATTTTTTACCTGTACTTCAAGTTGGCAAAAAAGGAAACTATATGGTTGATCTGGAAAGAAAATTAGAGATCATTTGATGCTGACCTGATGTTAACTGAGGACGGGGCTGAATTTAAGCAGCAGAACTGGCTTTTACTGATTACTCTTCACTTTCCAGCCTTTGAATTGTGTTGACATTCACAAGAGCTGTGTGGGGCCAATTTTGTGTCAGAAAATCTTAATTTTCTTAATTAAAAAAATGTATGGAGATACATCTATGGAAATAATTATATGACTGATGGCTCACCTTCCGCACTGTACTGTGGGAGAGCAGTCCTAAAGGATAAGCTGCATCAGTCATCACTGGAAAAGCCAGTTATACCCTGCCCTGTGTTGGAGAGGCCCCTGCTGTGTGCTCTGCCCATATCAAATGTTCCTAGGAGGAATCCACCATTTCTCTTGGAAGCCCTTCCAATTCTGTGTCCATCACAACTTTTTCCAGACAGAGAGGCTTGTTTTTTTGCAGCTGTGTTGGGCCAGATGGTCCCATGGGGTCTTTCTTGTAGGCTCATCCCCATCATGTCTGATTATGTGCAGGCCACAGACCTGTGATTTGGACTGGGAGAAGAAAACAGAAAATGTTGTTAGTTAGCTTAAAGATTCATGTTTTAGTGTTACATTTTTGCTCTTAGTTAAGCCTCCAGGATCCCTGTCACTTGTTCCTTACAGATAATAGATATCAAACATAATGGCATCTAGCTCTACTTTTTATCAACACTTATTTCCACAGTGACAAACTCGTACCTCAAAGACCCAGTCCTAAGTCCTCACCACTGTGGTTACATCATCATGGGGATCCAGTGTCATAAGTGACATGAGACATTCACTTGACCAGTATACCAAATGTTCTTGGCCTCATTTTTGAGCAGTGCTCAAAATCATCTATAATTTTTTGGCTGCTGTCATTCCTGGGTCTCTGCTTTCCATAACTTCTCATTCCTATTGAACAGCTGTGCTTCTGATTACTTTTCTCTAGAGGTATTAACTTTTCAGCACTCTGCACAAGGAGACTTTTGAAATAATGGGAACAATGGGCCCATCCTTGCTTTGTTAAAGCCAGTTAGTCTGCTGTGGTTCAGAAAATTTCTGGAAGAGATCTGAAACTAAACAAAAATAAGAATTCACTTAGACTTTCTTAAAACAAATCTGGGTATTGGCATCATGAAAATTGTGATTATCCATTTGGAGTATGAAATAATCTCATATTTACTTGTATATATTTCTTTTGTCTATTTTTCATTTATTTTGAGAAACAAATATTTACTTATCAGTAACACGTGCCAGTTCTCTGAAGATTTGAGTGGAGAACCCTAGCTGCTGAAGGTAACTGTACATAACCACTTTTGAAATATTTTTCTGGACCATAAAATTTAGGTCAGATTCCATTGTTACACACACACTCTCATTGAATGGCATTTCCTTCATAATACTTATTCATTTTTTTAAAAATAAAAACTGCCTTATAAATTTCTTCTTAAGAGTAGCACAAATGTTAATAAATTAAACTCTTTTAATTTCACAAATACTACTTTCTCTCCAGGAAGTTCGATGAGAGAATATATTTATATGCTAACATATGGAATGCAAGAATAAACCAGAGAATAAAACTTAAAGAAATGTTGACATGCAACTATAGGAAGTTTTATGAATTTGCTAACAGATCTTCCTTTCTGTGGGTTTATACCAGGATTGGATGCTTAGCCCTTACTTCTACAACCAACAAAATACCAAGTTCTTTGATGGAGATATGACCGACCCACAATTGATTGATTACACTAAGTGTATAGAAGTAAAAAGAAGGGGCGATGTACTTTCTAGTTATCGGGAAATGTTTTGGGGAGGAAGTGGAATTTGAGGTAGATTCTGAGACTTGGATAGGATTTAGTATTGTATAAAGAAGGCAATCTAATACTAGTAGAAACCCAGAGGAGGAAAAGAGTAGTATGGGTTTAGAAGAGAACAAGATTTTTGACTTTATGAAGGGTTTGTGTAAGAGTTTGTGTGGGGGTTGGTATCTAGTACATGGTAGGGGCTTGTTAACTATTTTTTGAATGACTAGATGATTCCCAAATCATAAATTCCCCTTTTCCAAAATTAAATTCCATTCTCTGCTCCCTGCTACAAATGTTCTTTTTGGTCAATTTTTTTTTTTCAACCATGGCTATACATGGCTATCATCTATTCATTAGAGTATCTTGTCAGGCCAGTGAATTTTTATAGTTTAGTTCTTGTTTTTCCATTACGAACTCATGTTAAGACATTATTCTCCACAGTACTAGTTCAGAAACAGCCAATTTTGCCTTTACTTTTGAAGTCTGTTGTTTAGTAAGTTTAAGTTAAATTTCCTGGATCCTTCATTTTCAGAATACAAACGTGAATTAATTTTGAAAAAAAAAAAAGAATACAAACGTGAATTCTGTTAACTGAGGCTACATAAGATGCTCAGTTACCAAGTGTCAGTTTGAACTAATTCTAGATTTTTGGACCATCAGCCCTGTTATCCTTCCTGCATTTCCCATAGATTTTCAGTTGCTTTTTGTATTAGTCTTTTTTTTGGTCAAAACACTGAGTCCTCCCCACCCCCCACCTCCAACGCCCACCACCATGCATACACAAGATGCCAGGAAGGAAGAAGTATGATTCATAGGAAAATGAGAAAAGAATGTCTTGAATACTGGGATGAAATGACTGCTCTTCTCATCTAACAGAATTCTCATTTCCTGCCCAGAATCATTTCTTCCCATTGAAATAGCAACAACTGTAATTCTAGCTAGGGATGTGTGAATGTGTGGAGGCAGTGGGAGATGTTGGGGGAGGACTAGAAAAAAGAGGATATGAAGCTCTTGTCATTTCCTGTTTGTGAATCTTTCTTTTGGTTATGGTGGTTGGAAGGGGTAAGACTCTTTGGACCTCTATGGTGCTTGTGGTGGTGATGGGGGCTGTTGAAGAGTGCTGAGCCAGTATGGTACACTAGATCAGAGCACTTTTGTGGCAGAAATAACATTAATAAATAATGGACAGCAACCAGATGTGGGAGACCAGTGGAGTAATCATGGGTTTCACTTTCTCATCCCAGGTGATTCTTTTTTATACACATAGTCCTGAATTTGGTCTTTTAGCTTCCATGTGAAACTAGTGAAATATGAGATGTTTTGATTTGTCAGAAAGGAAGTAGGGAGAGATGAAAAAAAGGGATAAATGATGGGTACATCAAAATGGTATCCTAAGTATTACATTCAAATTTTCAAAATATTCATTTGACTTTAAAAGATTTATTTGTACACTTATAGGGGAAAAATGTAGATCTTTGACTTGGAAGACATTTGTAAACAATAGAGGTTTGTTTTTTCATGAGCTAAGATGGACTTTTGGTATTTCAAATGATTGATTGCCTTGAATTGCTTTAAAAAATTACTTTCTTGCTTCTGTGATTTTCTCATGACAAAACTTGAGGGAAGTAGTAGTAGTATCCCTCTGCCAAATTTTAATAATTGGGGTGGTACTTACTAAAAACAATTTTTTCATAGATCTCCTTTCCTCTTTTCTATAGAAATAAAATTAAAATTTAAAAATCCTGGCATTTTAGAATATGAAAAATAACATCAACTTAACATCAATATATGAAACATCAAAAATTTTGGAAATGTAGTATTTATAGATGCTCTGCATTTCAGTTATACATGATCCAAATTCAATGTTTATGCTACTATACTTACAGTTTGATTTTGGATTTACTTAAATTTCTTCACCTTTCATATTTCATTAAAAAGATACTCTGACTTTCTAGTCCCTAGTAGTCCCTGATAATAGTTCTTTTCCTCCTAGGAAACCCAGGCCCTTATTAATGAGGTCCAGATCTGAGTCACTAATCCACATTCCCAGAAGCCATGCTTTCAGGTGGCTCTTCCATACCGCTTTACCTCTGGACCAAGATGATCAGAAGTGGAATCCTTCAAGTGAATAGGTCGTGTTTGAAAATTCTTCCAACTATAGTTATGACTCTTTTTTTTATCTAAAAATACAATTTAATCTCCTTTGGCCATATATAAGACCAGATTTCCAATTCAACGACAAATAAAAGCGTTGACGTATCAGGTACCAAATTAGTGCCACATGTAAGCTTCGATTTTCTAAGAGAGAAATAATTATGCAAATCCTTAATATCACTCACATTAATGCATTGCCAAGTAGCATATAAACCAATTATCATTCTTATTAAGCAATGAGTACATATTATGAAAATTCTTTCCCACTTTTGTCCCTTTATATAAATGTCCTGTTAAAAGTATTAGTCAAAACTGCTTTCTAATAAATGTTTATGATGTAATATGGTTTATAAAAGCACCCCTTATGTTATGGTTACAATAAAACTTCACTTTGCTTCTCTTGTTTTATCTAACATATTTGAAAATTTTATCTTTAAAAACATAATTTTTCATTACTACAGTGATATTCCATTATGACTTTCTTTTACATGGTTCATTCTTTTATTGACTTTAGTATTTGCAAAAATAAACCAATTCATATATTACATTTTGGTAAAGTATAGCTATCCCAGTACAAATTTAAGATTCTTACAAGATATTTATGAATCTTGAAATCAGTATAGGTTTGATTCAATTTCAGAAATAGCAATTGAATACCTACTATCACTGTCTGAAATTATATAAAACAAAATCTTTCTTTTCTTTTTTATTGCCTCCTTCTGGAGAGTACTGAGTTCCATGAGAGTGGGAAAGTTCTATTTTCATTTTTTTCAACTGCTGGATTCCTAGCTTCTAGAATATTTCATGGCACTTAGTAAGCTATCTCTATATATTTGCTGAATGAATTCACTTATTAAAAAATGTTTATTGAGGGTCAGTAATGTGCCAAATATCTAGGCACTGGGGATAAAGTAGTGAATAAGCCAAAGTTCTGGGTTTTTGGAGTTTACTTTCAAGTGGGAAGAGATAGATAATAACAAACAATTAAATATGTAATATGTCTGGTGTTAATAAGTGCTAAGAAGAAAAATAAAGCAGGGCAAGGGATAGAGTGTAGGCTGGGGAGAGAGAATTGCTGTCTTAGCTAGAGAATTTGGTGAAGGCCTCTCTGAAAAGGTGAGTAATGCGTGAATGTTACTATTCTTGTGCCACTGCCACAGGAAATACTGAAAGAAAACATGAACAACCTGGTTTTTGACCATAAGGTGTTTATAATCTAAGACAGAGTCAGACATATTACATATTGTATACATAATGTACAAAGATAGTGGCATGCATAGAGTGCTATGGAAACAATACTTGGAGAATGGAGTATAACCAGATATTTTTAGCAAATAAAGTATATGGTGCTGGGGTGGGGGACAAGTATAAACAGGCTGAAAATACAGAACTGAGTCTAGGCTTTGAAGATTCTTCCAGATTAAGGATTTTGAGCTTCAGCCAGTAGGCGGTGGGAAACCGATAGTGGGTTTTTAGACCTGAAAAGGGAACTATCAGATTTGTATTCTAGAAAAATATCTTTGGTAGCTCAATGGAGGACTATTAGAGGGAATGAGATTGGGTGAGCTGATGTTTTAACAGAATGTATAATCAAATAATACTTGAAATAACAAGACCATCCAGTTGGGCTAAGCCCTTTTTTCTGGCAAAAAGGGGGGCTTCCCAAGGTTATTTTTAAAGGTTTATTTATTTATTTTTAGAGAGAGAGAGTCAGGGAGGGGCAGAGGGAGAGGGAGAGAGAGTCTTAAGCAGGCTCCGCACCTAGTGCAAAGCCTGGCGTGGGGCTCCATCTGACAACCCTGAGATCACGACCTGAGCCAAAACCAAGAGTTGGACACTTAACTGTACCATTCAGGTGCCCCTTCCAAGGTTATTTTTAATGGTAGAATTGGATCACTATATGAAGTCACAAGAAAAAAGTAAATCATGTTTGATGGTAAAAATTCTAGCTGAGATACTCCAATCAAGAAAAAGGTAAGAGTAAAGATTTATAATCTTGTAATTATAGAATAATTGTAATTTATGCACCCAATTTTCTATTTACACTTGTGTTTCCCTTTTTAATCCACATGGTGTCATTTTTCACATGTGTTTTCTGAGAGAAGTTATTTTTCATTCACAGGCAGTAGTGGTGACTCACTTTATCCCTTTTGGGTATTAGACGCTCTGATTTCATTCAGGAGATTTTCCAATTCACCAGACAGTATATTAGACATTGTTGTCTAGTTGGAATTTGCTTGGGGGGGGAAATCCTTAAATATATCAGCATTGCTTATGCCATCCTCACATACACAATTTAGTTAGCAAAAACTCCATTTGATGAGGAATTTATATTAGTTTCCTAGGGCTTTCATAACAAAGTGCCACAGACTGGGTGGCTAAAACAACAGATTTTTTTCATTTGTTTCACAGTTCTGGAAGCTAAATGTTTCAGATCAGGGTATAGGCAGGGTTGGTTCCTTCTGAGGGCAGTGAGGAAAAAATCTGTCCAAGCCTCTCTTCTTGGCTTGCAGATGACTGTCTTCTCCATGTGTCTTCACAGGTCTTACCTCTGTATGTGTGTATGTCTGAATTTCCTCTTCTTAGAGTGACACCAGTCATACTGGATTAGGGCTCCTTCTAATGACCCCATATTAATTGATTACCTTTCTTAGAGACCCTATGTCCAAATATGGTCACATTCTGAGGTATTGGGGGTTAGAGTTTCAACATACAAAGTTTGGGGAGTGGGGGGACACAATTCAGCCATAGCAAAGTCTAAATGTTTTTCCCTTTCTCACCAGATCTCCAATTTCCCTAAGGTGACAATTTTAGTTTAATAGACCTGACTCCTTTCACAGGAACTTCTGGTTTCTTGCTCTCATCATCACTTGTCCTCATTAGCAAGGTCATTAAATATCTGCCTGCACATTACTAAAAATTTGTTTGGGATAATTTGCTTATAGTCTTCACTAATTATTTTAGCTTATAGTCATGTTTCCTTCCCTGATTTCCTCAGGACAGCGATGTATAATTTAGTACTTTAATCATGAGTTAGAGTGGGCTTTTTTTCTTCATTGCACATTCACAAATGTTTTTTCAAGATTTTGCTTTTCTAAAAAAAAAAAAGATTGCATTTCTTGAAAGCTGGTATGCTTCTGGCATTTGTTTTTCTCTGTTCTTCAGAATATTTAACATAGTTCCAGGTCCCCAGTTGGTACTTGAGAAATTTGTTTATGGGCACACTGTAGTGTAGTTACCCCAAGTTTTTGAATGAAAGCTGTGGAATCTGAATTATGAAGCTTGTAGTAGGAAAAGGCTACACTGGGGAAATTGCATAATGTGATGGAAAATGAACAAAATATTTGTGTTTGAATCTTGACTCTGCTGTTTGCCCACTTTGTGATTTTAGAAAAGTCACTTACCCTCTCCGAACCTCAGTTTTCTCATCAGTAAAATGGGGTTATTACTAATAACTAGCTCATAAAGTTGCTATGAAGATTAAATAACACACAATATTAAATAGGATGCATGCAGTATTTGGCATAATGTCCAACATATGTGATGCAGCCATAAAATGCATATTGTTATATTCACACTTTAACATTTCTGAATTCAGGATGTATCATATATTTAGTGTCAAAGAAAATTTGTCATCCTTCAGACAGGAAAGTCAGGTGTAACATAGTCCTTATGTCTATGTGAGTGGACTTAGTCATGCAGAGAATATAACTACTCACCCACTTGTTGCTTCAGTTAAATGCTTTGTACTAGTAGCATAAACTTAAATTTGGATATCTGATTATTGCTTTAAATGTCTTCAAAAGGATTATATTATGATCCTTTGACATAGCTTTGACATAAATAGTTACTGTGGAATAGAAGATCACCTATCATATGCCAAGTAATTCACTTAAAGACAATAGAAAATTTCAGATCTTTTGAAATTAGTTGTATAATTTTCAGAATTAGGAAGAGTTCTAGTACCAATTCATGAATAATGAAGAACAAACACTAAAGCTAATTCTATGGAAACAATCAACTCTAATTGAGGGACATTCTGCAAAATAACTGCTCTTAAAATATACCAGTGTGAGGAAAAGCAAGGGAAGTTGAGAAACTGTTTAGGATTAAAGGAGACTGAACTGGCATGACAACTAAATAGAATGTATGATTCTGGATTGAATCCTGAATTAGAAAAAATTAAAATAAAATTACTATAAAGGATAGCACTGGGATAATTGGTGAAAATTTGGTATGGACTTTTTGATAATAATATGGTATCAATGTTAAATTTGCCAAATTTTCTTACTCTTATGCTTATTAGATTTATATAATATTTTTGAATATTGTAACTAATCTAGTTATACTGAATTATTTAAGAGTTATCACAGGTACAGTTGAGTTCCTCAAAAAGTTTATGAGAGGCTACCACTTGTGGGGAGTGAGAAAGTAGAATTAGGTGGAGACTGGCACTTTGTCATAACAAAGAACTCAGCTGGTGACACAAGTTGCTCTGAAGCTGGGATGGCCTTAAGGGGCTGTCTTGAATTTGAGGCAAGCAGGGCAGAACTTTATACCATTGCATCAGCCAGTTATTGGGTAGAAGATGCCCCAGGGAAAAGAGTATGAACTTTGTCAAGGCGGATCTCTTTAACCAAGAACAGTTTCAGAAAGGGACTCAGTTGCAAGCTGTTCGTTACCAAAATTTTCCTTGTTGTCAGACCGCAGTGTCCACTCCAGCCATAATATATGCAATTTACTCTAAAATGACTCAGCAAATAAATATGATGTAAGAATAAAAATAAAAACAAGAATGTGGAAAAGCAGGAAAGAAAAAGTTCAAATTGGCAAAATACTAAATAACTGGTAAAACCAGGTGAAGGGTATACTGTTCTCAATTTTTCTGTAGGTTTGAATTTTTTATTTAAAAAACTCAAGTTTAGGGGCACCTGGGTGGCTCAGTTGGTTAAGTGTCTGTCTCTTGATTTCAGCTCAGGTCATGATCTCAGGGTTGTGAGATCAAGCCCCAAGTTGGGCTTTGCACTGGGCATGGAGCCTGCTTGAGATTTTCTCTGTCTGTCTGTCTGTCTCTCTACCCCCCAACTCTAAAACAAAAAAAACCCTCAAAGTTTAAAAAATGAAATTCCTGTGTGATTCCAATATACCACCAAACCAGGGGACTATAAGACAAAGTCATCTTCAGAATTCATTTCAGCTCTAACATGATGGGATTCTGTGACATGATCAGATAACTTATGATGCAGTTGCTTGGACTCTTGATTCCATAGAACCACAGCATACTTCCTACATGCTTTTTTTTCCACATGAGTTTCCAAACTTTGGTGAATCATATTATTTAATTAAGTTGGCTTGAGGAATTATGATACCAAATTGGGATTCATAAATAAAACTGTTCTTTTTTTCCATTTTGTTAATCAACAGTACACAAGTTTCTCTGTTAAAGATCAATCATTTCACATTTGTGGAAAAACAGAGAAGCTAAAAATAAATTGTGTAAATTTAAGATAAAATTATTGGGTCTTTCAGTTAATAAAATTCTGTTGTGGTAGATGCATACTGTCAATACTTTCTTGAAAATTGCTTCAAGAGAAGCAAATAATATCTGTGTTTATTAAAAGCTAAAGGAATATGGCAGGTACAGGTAAATTTATATCTTTAAATTGTGAAATCTTCTTTGAGATACTTATTTCATAATAAGTGTCTCGGGGTGATGGGTATTAAGGGGGGCACGTATTGAACGGAGCACTGGGTGTTATATGCAAACAGTGAATCATGGAACACTACATCAAAAGCTAATGATGTTATGTATGGTGACTAACATAATAAAACAAAATTGAAAAAACAAACAAACAAAAAAACTGGGGCATTTAATTCCTTCTTCACATCATATGCTGAACCTGGCAGAGGACACCCACCTCCACCAGAACCTCAGAGGTAGAATGATGGAGAGGGCTCAGGTGGCAGGCTCACTCTGCCCCTCTTGGAGCTTGTGAAGGAAAGGGGCCATGGTGTTGAAGTAGTTTTTAAAATAAACAGTATTTCTTTGTTGTCTTGTATCTAGAGTCTATCTCACCAGACTAAAGTGTATCCGAAACACCCCTGGTTTTAGGTTTGATGATGGTCATGTCTTCCCACTTTGTTCTTAATGTTAAATTGAAAAGGGTACTAAGAACAGTTATTTTCTTATGAAAGGTTTGGTGACTCCTTTCTTTTAGGGATCTTGAATGCATTCAACTAACATTTTTTGAGCATAGGCCCTGGAGTCAATCTGCCTGGATCTGAATTCCAGTTTAACACATAGCTGCATGTCCTTTAGAAAATTACTTAACTGCTCTGTGTCTCAGTTTCCATATATATATATATATATATATATATATATATATATTCATACATATTACATATATATATATGTAAAAGATAATAATAGTACCCTATGTTATAGAGTTGTTCTGAAGATTAACTGAGTTAAAATGTGTAGAATGCCTGGCACGTAAGTGCTTAATAACTATTGGATGTTATTATTCTCATTATTACTAGGTATCTACATTCTGTACTAGACTCATATGTTTTAACCTACATCATTATTATTTCATAGATTTTATAAAAATGAAGATGCAGGTTAAGTAATTTTTAACCTGAAATCTAGATCATCTAGTTACTAAGTAGGAGAGCTAGAATTCAAACTTCAAGCCCAGTTTCATTCCACCATTGTGGACTCATGAGTAGGTGAGTTCCAATATATTTCTCCACTATATGCTACAGATATGAGCATCTGTGCACATTGTTTCCTATCAGATTACATATCGTTAAGAATGCATTCTATTTCTTATTCATATTTGTGTCCCATGCAATACCTAGTTTAGTGCCTTGAAAATAGCAGTTGTTCAGTGATTATTTGTCCCCAAAATACCTAAACAAAAGTACTATTGATTTTCAAAAGTTGGTTGGTGCTTGTATTTTGGTTTTACATATCTCTATTCCAATATTTAGTAAGGAAGGATGCAGCAGATTGAGTTTTAAGCTTCTCACCGGAAATTGGCCAGTTGAACTTTTGCTTTCTTCAACAATGAAATTTAATGGTTCTTTGATTCCACTATAGTTTTGTGTGAAACAAACCTTGTTCTTTGCCTTTAAATAGATTATTTTTAAAATGTTAATTAGTGTGGCTGGGTCTGGTAGTTATTTCCTGATTCATAATTAGATCTTTTGATTTAACTAATTTTAAGCATTATATTTATATATTTATATTTTTATTTTATATTATATTTATATATTTATATCCTTATTTTTCTATGAATTTATTACCATTTAGATGATATCCTGTCATTTCTTTGGACTTCACTTACGTTATCAGCAACATAAAGAGGTCAGATTGGATGGCTGTCTAAAATATGACTATAAGTTATTGCTCTTCATAAGAACACAACTTTAGGGATGCCTGGGTGGCTCAGTTGGTTAAGCGTCTGCCTTCAGCTCAGGTCATGATCCCAGGGTTCATTCTGGGATCGAGTCCCACATAGGGCTCCTTGCTCAGCAGGGAGCCTGCTTCTCCCTCTGCTGGCCACTCCCCCTTCTTGTGCTCACTCTCTCTCCCTCTCTCTCTCTGTGGCAAATAAATAAATAAAATCTTAAAAAAAAAAAGAAGAGAACTTTATAATATGAAGTAGTTTATTTCCATACCAACTAAGGCTGTTTACTTTAAGATTAACAAATTTGATGGATATTAGTTTTTGATGGTTTGAGTCCTGCCTATTGGTTTTTGGGTAACAATGTCAATATTCTGAATCTGCTGCTTTGGGGACCAGTTAGGTGAACTGGTGTGAATTAATGAAGTATTGATTTTAATATTAATTATCTGAAGTGCCTTGATCAACTTTGTCCATGTGCTTCACCTTAAACATAATATAGACAGATTCATCATTAGGATCCAAGCTATGAACTGTATACCTCTCTCCTTTCTTCCCTAATCCTTTCTCCTCACTCTTCCCTTTCCCTTCAAACCCTCCTTCTGCCTTCCTTCCTTTCCCCCTCCTCTCTTTTCCTCTCCACTCCTTTATTCTCTCCTTCCTCCTTCTTTTCTTCCTCCCACCCTTCCTCCCTTAATTCCTTTGTTCTTTCCTTCCTTCCTTTCTCCACAACAAGTTTAGTAAGAGCTCATTGCCAGGCACCGTGCTCAGTACTTAGCATTCAAGCCTTTAATTAGCCCTTGTCCTCAAGGAGCTTAGTCTAGTAGGGCAGACGCCTTTAAAAAATGGATACTAATTGTGAAATAAGTTGGTAAGTATATCAGTATCAAAAGCATCAATGCACTCTGGTAGGGTTAGATAGGGTTTAGGATTAGGAAATGCATCCCCAGTGTGGTGATAAATGGTTTGGGACTAGCCAGGCAAGAATGAGTCACGGTAATAAAAGGGGAAAGTGTATACATTACAGGCAGAACAAGGTTGCAATGGCACAAGGCCAAGAGACAGTGGTGTGGGAGCTATGGCCTAAAGTTAAACAGGGAAGTTAGGGGAGATGAAGCTGAAGAGCAGGGAGAGATCACCCCTCTGTGATCTCATTTCATATAAAGTAGCTTGAACTTAATATTGTGGATGAGAGGAAATCACTGATGATGACACTGGTGACACAACCAGAATATTTTTCAAGAGCAATGAATTCCATTTGATTCAACCACTTTGATTTATCTGATCCTCAAGTGTGACTAAAGTCATGGTTTATGAATTCATAAAGGAGGGGTGCTAATTTATAATTTATAGCCCATAAAGATAATGAAATTAACCTCTGTTTCACAATTTACTTTTATTATTAATAAATGTTTGGTGTTTAATGTGCATTAAGTAACAATAATGGGATGTTCTACTTTAAGAAAATCTGATCTACATTAAGGCAAATTTGCAAATCAGATAAATTAGGAGAGAAGTATTGATAGTATTTTTGGGTTTTTTTTCCCCTTTAGAAAGCAAACTTCTGCTTAAGTAGGGAACTCCTCTTGTGCATTTTAAAAAGTAAATTTTTATACTGAATTCATTAGGAAAAATAAATTACATAAAATGAAGTGTGTATAAAACACTGTTAAGGATGTTTATGGGACATAAAAGTCATAATCTCTATTTTTGAGAAAGCTACAATTATCACTTATCATTATAAAACAGTCTTTTCACACCAACAGGGTATCTGTTGTCCCCTTTTTTTCTCAGTTATTTGTTTTTTTTTTTTTTTTCTGGATATAATTGAAAAACAGTGAATGGCAAACCAGACGGCTTCTCATCTGTTAACATTTCCTACAGGTCACCCTCATTTAGAAGTCAATTTCTGTCTTTAATTTTTACAGAGGGGCTTCTGGGTGGCTCAGTCGGTTAAATGTCTGACCAGGTCAGGTCATGAACTCGAACTCCTGGGATCTAACCCACATCAGTCTCCCTGCTCATCAGGAAGTCTGCTTGTCCCTCTTCCTCGGCTCCTCCTCCTGCTTGTGCTCTCTCTGTCTCTTTCTCAAATAAATAAGTAAAATCTTTAAAAAAAATTTTTTTTACAGAGAAGCTGATGTTGCAGAAAGAATGCGTTTTTATTAGGGAACTTTTGGGTAAGGGCAACTAGATTGTTCTTGAACTTTAAGACATAAAGCTTATAGAGGGCACTGAGACAAAGTAGTAATAGGTGGTCAACATATGTAATTTATTCTGCACTGAACCATCTAGAAACAACACACTAGTTAGGATTTTACATCTGACTGGCATATATACCTTTTAGTTTTTTGAGTTTTGTGACTGTTCTTTGTACCCTTGAAAAGAACACTAGGTACGTTAAAGAACAGTATGTCTGTCCGAACAAATTTGAAAGGCCAACACCCTGCCTATCAAATTAAGCTTCTTGACTTAGGCTTGCTTCTCTTAGTGTAACACCCATATGGTTTGAGGGAAAACATACCCTTTAGAAAACAGGGAGGACTTTCACAGTTTGGATTCATCAAACTTCTTGTAGTGCCCTGAGTTTCATTAAAATGTCCCATACAGTTTTGCAAAGTGCTCCTTTCCTCACTTAAAATGCCCACATATTTTATTCCATGTGTTTCATATTCATTTAGACATCTCATTAAGCTGAAGTCTAAGAACTACTCAGTCTCCAGAAAGACCTTTCCTACTAGCATGTGGTTCTTAAAAATAGAAAATTACACTTTGCCAAATGCAGATGAATTCCAGACCTTTATTTTCAAAAGGACTTCATAAAACTGGAAAAAACTTCCACATTCCTATCCTTATTCTTGAGATATTCAGGTATGGTAGCCTTTCTTAAAGTGTGGTCTCCCTACATCAAAGTCCCCACAGGGTTGTTAAAAATGCCTCTTTGTGGGTCCCAACACAAATTTACTAAATTCAAATCCCTGCTTGATTTATATAGTGTGATTCTTTAGAAGGAACTGCAGGCATACAGTAGCTACTCAATGTTTTAATTATTATTATCTAAATGCTTTCAGACATCTTAATTTGTTCAGTAGGCATTTGGAATTTGCCATGTCTAAAATTGAATTCATCATCATTCTTCCAAATAATGAAAAGCATGCCTTGTCTCAATGCAAGGTACCATCATTGTTCAAGTCAGGACACAGCAGTCACTCCCCTCCTATCTCCAATTGTCAATGTATCCTGTAATTTTACCTCTTTAACATTTTTCTAATTAATCCTTTCATTTCCATGTCTCCTGCTACAGGCTATTTAGATCCATAACATTCGTTCTGGATGGGCCCAGATTTCTGAAATTATCTCTTTCCTTTGCCTATAGTCCTCCAAATTGTGCAATAACTAAACTATTCTCCACACTGTGATCTTTCTTAAAACAGATATCCAATGATGCACCTTCCTTCTTGACTCCCTGGGCTCAGGTTATGGTTCCTTATTTATGTCCAGAATGCAGAAGTTAGTGGAAGGGGCATTTTAATTCACCCCTCATCCTCAGCTGTTCCAGACTTATGCATTATTACAACCCATTCTCCTGGATTATGTTCTGGAGATTAATTTTTTAAAAAGATTTATTTATTTATCTTATTGTGTTTTTTAAAGATTTTATTTATTTACTTGAGAGAGAGAGAGTAAGCGAGAGAGAGAGAGCATGAGTGGAGGAGGGGGCAGAAGAAGAGGGAGAAGCAGACTCCCAGCTGAGCAGGGAGCCCAACATGGGGCTCCATCCCAAGACCCCGGGACCATGACCTGAGTTGAAGGCAGATGCTTAATCTGCTTAACCGACTGAGCCACCCAGGTACCCCGATTTATTTATATATTTGAGAGAGAGAGAGATGGGGAGAGAGGGAGAGAGAGAATCTTCAAGCAGACTCCCTGCTGAGTAGGGAGGCTGACACAGGGCTCCATCCTAGGACCCTGAGATCATGAGCTGAGCTGAAATCAAAAGTTGGATTCTCAACCGACTAAGCTACCCAGTAACCCTGGAGATTAATTTAATGGTTCTCTAGAGCTGGAAATGTCTAGAGATCAGATAATGCAACCCTCTGAAAAGAATGTTCCTTTCATTGATTATTGCTTTTATACTAAATCTACTAAAGTGCCACTCAGTTTTTTAATGCATGTTGTCATATCTTGCTATTTTTTCAGTCTCTTCTTAGAATTGTATAAAGCTGAGGTTTGGGGAGATTCAAAGAAGTTGTCTGGTTGAATCAGTTAAAAAAGTAGGACCCAAGGTTAACTAAGGAGAAGAGCATAGACTAAGTGTAGGATCAAATAATTCAAGTACTAATCCTATAATAGTTTTACTAGATATATTTAAGTGATTTTCTATGGGTTTTGATAGGCATGAACAAGAGCTTGAGAAACAATTTTTAAAGTTTTATTGAGAGACTAAGGATTTATGTTCTAGATCTAACCATTTTTAGTTAAAATGGGCCTCTTATTAAATCTGGGTGGTTGTAGAGAGAAGGAACTGGAAATGAATATGGGGAAGGAGATTAAAGTTTCTTAAAAAAAAATCCCACTCCTACATAACCCCTAATAGTGTGCAAGTTCTCACAATAACTTGTTAATTCTTTTTCATTAAGAAATATCTAGAGCCAGGGCACCTGGGTGGCTCAGTTGGTTGGGCAGCTGCCTTCGGCTCGGGTCATGATCTCGGAGTCCCGGGATCGAGTCCCGCATTGGACTCCCTGCTCGGCAGGGGGTCTGCTTCTCCCTCTGACCCTACCCCCTCTTGTGCTCACTCTCTCTCTCAAATAAATAAATAAAATAAAATCTTCAAAAAAAAAGAAAAGAAATATCTAGAGCCAGATTTGAACAGTTGTGACCTCTTTGTTGTATTATATGCTTAGAAGTAAATGTAGTTTTTTTAAAAAGCTTATTTCTGAGAATCAGGAATAAGAAATCCTTTGGTGCTTCTTGTCACAGTCACTCATCAACCACCAGTTCTTGAATTAGACTGTTTGTTATGGTGTTACGACAGCACTCAGTATTCAAAGGTTGGGTGAGTTGAAGAAAATACTCTTATCTATGTTGTAACTCATGTACATATTTTTGATATTACTATAAAATTACTATAAAATAAGAGTTTCATTAGGTGCACACTAAATGTTACCCTTTTTATTTGATTGTTACATCATTTGTAGGTAAGGAAATCCAATCCTGTAGCTTATCTATATTTATGTCAAGTACTGAGCACAGCACAGCACAGCTATATTCTTGGGAGATGGAAGCATCAATTTTGTTGTTATTGTGGCATTAGAATGAGTTTTGACTTTGACTGAAAAATAAGAAGTAAATCTAGGACTGAAATCCAGGCTTTTTCAAATTACTCTGATACCATGAGATTTTATTTAATCTCTTTGTGCTCTAGTCAAATAGGATTATACAATGGGAATAATGCTGTCTTCCCTATTTTATAAGGTAATACTGAAAATAAGAGTGAAGTAAAACCTGTACTCTTTAAAAAATTAAAACATTATACAAATCTAAAATGGTGCTATTACATTTGTTTGGCTAATGCTGATAATAATTTGCAAGAACAAGATCATTTATATTTTCAGCCCTAGTCATTTTTGTTAGGATTATAGAGGCAGAGATGTAAAAATATTGACAAATTATAGCTATTTCTCAGAATCATATTTTTCAAAAGCAACTATTTCTGGAAGAAATGTAGAAAGTGATTCATTTGTACTGTGGAAAATGTATTTTTCCCTAAAAATAAGAATGTATTTTTGGGGTATGTAACCAATAAATTCTGATTAAAATCAGTTTAGCACTTTCTTTTTTAATCATCTCTTTCAGCTACTGTTTCCTTGGCGTTTATTGTTCAGTTATTGTTTTGCCATATGTGTGCTGAATTTTGTGGGGAAATATAGAAAAATTAAGAAACATGCTACTTGTGTTGAAAGAGTTTACAACCTTATAGAGTAAAATAAGTTATATGTTTGGCATTTTTATTGAACAGGTTTTGGAGATAGTTCTCATACTCCCTAAAATTGTCTTACAAAGCCTAAGGGATCTAGCCTATTAAAATTCCTTTAACTTGGTTTCCCTGTAAGGATATTCACCAATACCAATGATAGCCCCTTAGATTTCTGACTTTTTATCAGCCAATAATTTCTATTGATTGGTACTTCTTTGTTTTGCATTTAAAATAGTTGTTTCTAATACTTACTATGGGACACTATAAAATGTTGAGGTGCTTTCTCCATCATCAAAGTGTGATTAAATTTTGCTGAATTTAATTTTAAGGTTAAATACAGTAGTTTAAGCTTCTTAACTTCATGATTGTAATCTCCTGGAGGGAAGATCTATGTGTTTTACTTTCTTGTATACCCCAAACATTGTATCTTGTGCATAAAATGATACTATTTTTTTTCTTTAAAAGCTGAAGACCTTATTAGGAATTGTTATATACTTATATAAATTTAACAATAGTTGCATGAAATACAACATTGTTTAATTATACAAAGAAAAAACTGAAGTTTGAGGGACGCCTGGGTGGCTCAGTCGTTAAGCGTCTGCCTTCGGCTCAGGTCATGATCCCAGGGTCCTGGGATCGAGCCCCACATCGGGCTCCCTGCTCTGCGGGAACCCTGCTTCTCTCTCTCCCACTCCCCCTGCTTGTGTTCCCTCTCTCGCTGTGTCTCTCTCTGTCAAATAAATAAATAAAATCTTAAAAAAAAAAAAAGAAAAAAGAAAAAACTGAAGTTTGAGTATGAAGGTTGTGATGTCCATATGAAGTGAGGAATTTCAAATTATTACTTCACAAAATGAAATCTGCATTATTTTCAAGTCTATTAAAATAGTATTAGATTTTCCTTTCACCCTAGTAGCTGAAATCCTGTTTATTGTAGAAGATGTTGAAAGAGTGAATAAGTATACAAGAATATGGACTTCTTTCTGGTATTTAAAATTTATTACTCTTTTTAATTTTGACTGATAATCTCTATTAAGTTAAATGTTTGCTGTGTCCCAGAGTCTGGCACTCAACAGTCAGTCAGCAAATGTTTTTATTAGTTGAGCTAAAAATTTAAATTAAGAAAGTAACAGATGAGACCACACATATACATACACACCACCACCACCACCACCACCACCACCACCACCACCAACAACAACAACATCTGATACAAATCCCAATGAAGAGAAAACACAATAAAGGTGAGTTTCTTGTTCAGTCCCCCCCCCCGCCTCACATGTGTTCTGCACTTCATAATTTTGCTGCAAGAATTACCTGTTGAGTTCCTTTATTTAAAACCTCAGGTTTGTTGGTAAACATGACAACAGAGGGCCTGGTTCTCTGACTTAATTACAAGTAGTTGTAATTGAATGTCCATGAACGGTCTTTCAAATAAGGGCCAATAGGAGGTATAGTGCAGTTGGTCAAAACATGTCATATCCAACACTTGGTCATGTTTCCCATTTTGCTTTGAGATCTGCTAAAACCTTTGTTTCAATGAACTTTCACTGAAGTGTTGCAAAAGGAAATAAAACATGTTATGTTGATGGAGAACCTGCCCAAATATTATGCTTTCTTTCTCAAAATACATTATTTCTTTTAGGAGTAGACTAATCCTAACATGAACTTAGACATAATTACTCACTCCGTTCACCTTGTGCAATTAACTGAATAATTACATGAATGTGAACATTGCTTTAGCCAGCCTTTCTCCCATATAATTCTGCAGGGGATATCCTCTTCAGCTGCAGTGTATTCTTCTGGGACCTAATTATGATGTCTCTTGGAATCTGGCCTGAGTGTAGGAATTCAAGCTGGTTTTCCAGGGCGGAGACCATGCAGAAATCCCAGTTGGGTTCACTAGAATCCAGTTGTAAACATCATGCTATTCAACTGCATTGTAATGGAGTAATCTATTACAGTTCTAATTTATACACTAAAATTGGATGCTAAAATTTTAGTCTTGGTTGTTCAACTTCTCCTTCAGCAGACCTGAGTGTTGATACTTTTTAGTGTTGAGTGGTAACATTTATAAGATTAATAGGCCCTATTGTGCTATTAATGAGACAAGGTAATTGCTCTTGGTATGGAATTATAACAAACTGAATAATAAGCTCTAGCTTGGAAGAAGGACCCAACATAGTTAATTTAGAGATTGAAATTATTTCTTCCCAAGGTCAAAGGTCTTGTGGTGATGGTCTAAACTTCTGAAGCAATATTAAGAAAGATTGAAGATGTATAATCCATTCCTATGTATCTTGACTGAGTGGAAATGAATGAAAGTACATGTTACTTTTCATATTTCCTCAGCTTGACTTATTAAGTCTTCAGAAAGAGACCATAGATGATAGCCACATCACCCTTCTGGGGGAATTATGTTTTATGGACTAGAGTTTTTTAGTTCATTGAGGCCAGAGTATTATCATTTCATAAATCATTCACTATCCAAATTCATCTTCCTCTATAAATGGTGAAATATTATTCACCAGAGAGTGATGTGGAGGAATGATGTATGAAATGAACAAATATGGCTACATGCATTCCATTATGCAATTGAGAATAGGTATTAATTAATCAATCTAGTTATTTAGTTATAGTTGTATATTTGATTCTCTAGTTTATGGTGGTGGCAGCTGCTTGCTTTTGTTAACCCTTGGGTTATAGTCCCCAGTTTTGCTTCTCAGTCCTTCTTTCAACCCATGTAACAAAATTCCCTCTATTACATTCCCACATCCCTGTTTTCTTGGTTGGACCCTGACTGATGGGAATAGGTTCTGTTTTACTGATAGAAAGAAAAAGTGGGAAATAGTTAAAGAAGAGAAACATAGAGATATAGTTTATGAATTGATGATGTTTATGTTTAGGACTGGCCTTTGAGCTGTCACTTTCTTCCTCCTGCTAAATCCCTAAGTCACTGCTGACTTGCAGTAGTTTAAAGGACCTGAAGTGGATACCTGAAATTGTCAAGTCTTCAGTGGTGATTTTCATTAGAGACTCTACTCTGCTCCGTCATTTGACTTCCAATCAGTTCAGTTTTCTTCCAGGAGGACATGGAGTTTGTCCATGGAGGGATCCTATATTTTCTCTGTAAATGCAATACATGGAGAAGAAAGAAAGAATTCTTAACAGTTCAATGTGGGAAATTAAGTATTCAGTCCAAATGAATTTTCTTATTCCCCCATAGAGTAGCATTTATGAAGTTCAGACTTCATTTAGCATGGTTTTTGATTCTCCAACCAAATCATAATATCAATAATTTTTCTGTGTACATTTTGGCTGAAATTTTCTCCATAAATAAAGCTCCTACTAAAATGACTTCCTTAATACGATGTTAGATGTGATTAGTTCACTGCAAAACCACAGAAAAATAATATTTATATGATCAACACAGTAAAGGTAATGCCCCAAATACTGGCTGGTCATATGAGTGCTCTATAGAAAGCAATGTAAATGCTCTTTACATCTCTGCCTTTAAAGATATCTCAAAAACCTGTAGCACCTTCTTACTAGACATGCCCCTGGAGGCAAGGGAAACAAACAAAAATGAACTATTGGGACTTCATCAAGATAAAAAGCTTCTGCACAATGAAGGAAACAATAATACTAAAAGGCAACCTATGGAATGGGAGAAAATATTTGCAGATTACATATCTGATAAAGGGTTAGTATCCAAAATCTATAAACTCAACACCCCCAAAACAATCCAGTTAAGAAATGGACAGAGGACATGAATAGACATTTTTCCAAAAAAGACATACAGTTGACTAACAGACACATGAAAAGATGCTCAACATCACTCATCATCAGGGAAATATAAATCAAAACCACAATGAGATACCACTTCACACCTGTCAGAATGGCTAAAATTAACAATACAGAAAACAACAGATGTTGGCAAGGATGTGGAGAAAGGGGAACACTCTTACACTGTTGGTGGGAATGCAAACTGGTGGAGTCACTCTGAAAAACAGTATGAAGTTTCCTCGAAAAATTAAAAATAGAACTACCATACAACTGCCCTACTAGGTATTTACCCAAAGGATACAAAATACTGATTTGAAGGGGCACATGTACCTTGATGTTTATAGCAGCATTATCAGCAATAGCCAAATTATGGAAGAGTCCAAATGTCCATTGATGGATGAATGGATAAAGATGATATATATATCAATGGAATATTACTCAGCCATCAAAAAGAATGAAATCTTGCCATTTGCAATGACGTGGATGACGCTAGAGTGTATTATGCTGAGCAAAACAAGTCAGTCAGAGAAAGACAAATACCATATGATTTCACTCATATGTGGAATTTATTAAAAAAAACAGATGAACATAGGGGAAGGAAGAAAAAAAAAGAGAGACTTATCTATAGAGAACAAACTGAGGGTTGCTGGATGGGCTAAATGGGTGATATTAAGGAGGGCACTTGTGATGAGCACTATGTAAGTGATGAATCACTAAATACTCCTGAAACCAATATTATACTATATGTTAACTAACTAGAATTTAAATAAAAACTTGAAAAAACAAGGGAAAAAACGAGATCTAAAAAAAACTATGATGGTCTCAGCTTCTTTACCATAAAGGTTGATCCCTTGGTAAATTTTGTTAAAGAATGACTTACTAAATTGTAATTGTAATTGTCTTGCTAAGTAAGACATCCAACAATTTGCTCTCTTTATGCTTATAAAACCCCAGCATAATTGCATGTCTTTAAAAAATGTATATTTTCTGTGGTTATAAACATATACAGTATTAAAGCATCCAGTCATTTGAGAGAAAACTCAGTGTCAAAGATTTTGTGTAATTTGGAGCACTGAAGGCCAAGATAGAAACCAAAATGGGTGTTGTACTTATCCCAGCAAGCTAACGCATTTCCCTGAGACAATCTTGAATTATTAGTTGCCTCCAATTTAAAGCCTTCATATTTCATATCAAAAATCTCAGGTTGAATGAAAACTCAGATGACCTAGGACTGACTTTATGAACACCGTTACATGAATTAGAATTAGGACGTGCAAACCCAAGCTGAGGCAACTAAGTGAATACAGGAGCTTTCTTTGGCTCACGGAAGAACTTGGACAGCCAGGTACATTAATGCTCTGTGGGCATACATGCATGAAAAGCCTTATGTAAGTGTCAGGTGCTAGGCCGGTGATGATGGTGCATTAAAAATCGGCCGATAGGTGGTAACACAAATCCAGGCTCCTCGTAAAATAAACTTACATATTTTTTTTGGTAGGAACCAACACTAGGTTGGACAGTTAATGAGCTCCAGAGCTGTTTATTGGTTACTCCTGAGAAGCCTGATGAAGTAGTTCAGTCATGCTAAGATGCTGCTTGGGTGGTGCTGGAAACCTACCCAGCCTCAGTGCCCATTTTCTCCCACAGTATGGTGGATGTTTCCATGAGCCAGATGTCTGCATGGAAATTGGTGGACTTTGTTTGTGCCTTCATTTCCTTATCACATTTTGTTGGCCGGGGAGGAGAGGGGATTTATTGGGTCAGCTGGGTGGCATTAGGTCAGAGGCAGATGGGAAAAGATGGTCTTTGCTAAAGGGTCTCAGCCAGCTTGCCAAAGGCTGTGTTGTAGAGGATGAAAGATAAGCAAACTTAGCAAGTGCAGGGAGAGGAAGCAGCACTTCCTTCAGGCAATTCTCAGAACTGTTTCTAAGCTGTTTACTTCCTATTTTGATACCTAAAGCAACAAGAAACAAGGTCTCTGGACCAGTCTTTGGTTGGCCTTGTCCTGAGCTTGTTTATCCACTCTTTCTGTCAGGAAGCAATTGTGATAAGGCCTCTGGCACTGCTCTGGAAGATTTTTTCCATTTTGTATGTGGCTTTTGATTGATCATGTTGTGAACACAGTGCTCTATTCTTGGATTGATTTATTAACAGAGTTCAAAGAACCTCCACCATTTAGAGGGTTTTGTCCTTTTGCTTAAAGAGAAAGGCATTATTTGCACCTCTAAATAAGGGCATTTCCAGGCTTTCAGTTCAATAACTGATGAAGATTGAGTGGCTTTGTGTCTAGGGATCAATTTGTGTACATCAAAATGTATTATATGTCTATACACGTGACATCTAATTTATTGGCCTGGAGTAAATTTTCTTTTTTTTCTGCTGGGAAATTAGAACATGAAGGCTTCTTAAAGAAAATGCTAGTTTGGACTATTGATTTTGAGACTCTAGGGTTTATTCAAAGAGTTTCTTTTATTTTATACTATAGGGGGATCCCTTCTTTTTTTCATGCTAAAACTACTGCCCTTCCATAGCCCCCCCCCCCCCCCTTTGCAGTGGTTCTGAGCTATACCATGTTTATTTTGAATCACTGGTTATTATTGCATTGGGTCTGTATATGGACTCCGCCTGCTTTGGACCAGGAATTTGATTTGCTTGGCCCCACTTCAAATATTGTCAGCACCCTGTGCATTTAGGGCTCTATAAAAATATGAAATAACAACCACAACTTTATGAGCTGAAAACAGCTTTTCTCACCACACTTACTTCTCAATGGACAACAGCAATTTCCATGTTTGAAAACCAGCCAATATTAAACATCTTTTATTATCTCCTTGCTACTTCCAATAAAACTGATATAATAAGCAATGGGAAGTGTCTTATTTCTCTGGTTTTTAGAAGGTATAGATCCAAAAAAAAAAAATGGTTTTCAAAGTCAAAGTAATAAGAATACCCATTCTGCCCTGTAGTGAGAATGCTTAGAAAGTTCATGTTATCCAACAGCTGGTATCAGTTGTCATATTTATTTTTCCTTTTATACCTTGACCACTAACAGAGGAACAAGGAGAACAGAACACAGATGAGATTAGTTTCTTTAAAAAAGAAAAAGTATGACCTTTCTACAACTCAGAGCAGCTTTGGTTTCTGAGAAATCATCTCAAATTCTGAGTAGTCATCAGATAAGGCAATTGTGGCACACCAAATTAAATAAACAAATTAGGTGTTATAATAAACAAATATACAAATTAGGGCAGTTATACAAAGATTCTGGTAATGACCAATGAGATCTTTTGATTAAGTCATTTTATTCAGTATGTCCATAGGTCATGTTGGGTCAACAAATGTTAGTCCAAGAACTATTGCTATTTTGTTCTTTAAATACCCATTGTTTGTAGTGAAGAGGGACACGATCATGTGTTTTTTAGAAGACTAATTATTAAAAACTTATTACTTTCTTTTTATGGGCATTAAATGTCTCTTCTTTTATGAAATGCTTGTTACAGTAGGTAGTCATATGGTTTATGTCTTTATAAAAAATAGAAAAATATGACATCCCAGTGTTGGTCACCAGAATTTCTGGTGAAGTATAAAATTCTACTATTGTCTTACACCTTTTTCTAAGTCTACAGCTGTTTACTTGCAAGGAGACAATAGTAGCTCTGAGCAGGTACCTGTGATGTCTCCAGTGGAATCTGGAAAGAACACATTGATTCATATACATGAATTAATACACTGATAAGCAAAAAAAGGGGGGGTTGATAGGTTTATATGATGCCAACTGAGTAAAAGTTTACAAATATTCATTGGAGTACATCATAGATAAAGATGTCAGAGCATATGCTGGGACCCCAGAAAACAGTCCAAGCTGACATGTAGGATTTCTGGAGGTGATAGCCTCAGTTACACAGCCTCCTTCTTACCTCTGGTATCCATGCTAGCAGATCATCAACTGCAAACAAAAGGCAGCTGCCCTGATTTCAGCAGTAACACAAACCTCTGTTCTATATTTGGACTCTATTCACAAGAGGCGCTTCCCTGGGTCCGCAAACAGCTTATTGGCTCTAAGAGCAAGGTGTTCAGGCTGAACTCTGCCAGCAGGCCTTGTGGGTAATGATACAGTATTTTGAGATATGATGTTATTAATCATATTGTGATGTATTGCATGGTGAGGCTGAGGAAACACCATTGAACAGCAAAATCCATAGATGCATGGTGAGGCTGAGGAAGTACCATTGAACAGTAAAATCCATAGATGTGAGTTCTCATTTAGGTTTTCTTTCTTTCTTTCTTTTTCTTTCTTTTTCTTTCTTCTCTCTCTCTTTCTTTCTTTCTTTCTTCTTTCTTTCAAGATTTATTTATTTTTTAGAAAGAGAGAGAGAGCCAGCAAGCAGGGGGAGGGGCAGGGGAAGGGAGAGAATCTCAAGCAGACTCCTTGATGAGTGCAGAGCTCAATGCAGGGCTCAATCACAAGACCCTGACATCATGACCTGAGCTGAAATCAAGAGTTGGATGCTTAATGGACTGAGCCACCCAGACACCCCTAGGTTCTATTTCTGATTTGCTGGTGTAGCTTCTTTGGACTTTGGTTTGCTCATTTATAAAATGACAAGTTGGACTAGGTCAGTGTTTCTACTCAGTGTCTGTTTAGCACCTGCATCAGGCTCAAAATAGTTATACAAATACAGATTCCTGGGCTCAGCTGGCCCCCATCACATCAGAATTTTGTGGTATGGCCCTGAAGTCTGCATTTGTAACACTCTCCACCTCTAAATCTTTCACAAGCAAAAGTTTGAGAAATACACTACTATATCTCTCTGAGGTTCCTTTACACTCTTAAGTCTTATAATCTGCAAGTTGGCTTCTCAAAAGTAAAAATTCTCCTTCCCCCATGAGAATGACTGAGGGCTCTTGAAGGGTGTTTTGTCCAACCTAATTCCTAGATAAAGCATTTTGGAACTGAGTTATTTCCACTACTTTAGGTTAGGAATATTGCCGACATTATAGAAATAAGACAATGCCCTTGAGGGGGAGAAACTTAACAAAGTTTTGAAAACACAAATGGCTTTGTACTACTTTTCCCTACAGTCACCTTCAAAAGAATCCATTAAAGGTCCTAACTTCCTCTTTGCGGGCTATGGGTTTGTCTGTGCCACGACCCTGTAGCCAGGTGATTCAGCTCTTTAGGCTTTGGTTCAATGCTGGTAAGAATTCAGTTCTTCCTTGACTCCTTCAGACTAAACATTTGAGTTACGAGCCACATAAAATCATTTGGTAGGGATTGTAGCTAGGGAAATTCAGTTCACAATCTGACACCTCATAAAGCTTTATTTTAGAGTTTGTGGGGTTTGGTGTATATAATTTATTTTTTTGGACTTAAGCAAGCACCTGGATGTGGGTTTTTCTTTTTCTGGCTGACAAAACAAAACGGGGTTCAGTTAATTTCTTCCCTTTAAATGCTTTATGATCTTTGCCTCATTTTATTTGGACTTAATTGGGCTAGCTAGGATCATTGCAAATACAAAGCAGCTGGAGAAGCCTGGCTACAATCAGACGAATTTGAGCTTTGGGTTTCCTTTCTCCAGCATGTACAGTGGTATACAAGACTCTAACTTTGTGTATATATTTTTGTTCTCTAGGACTCCTTTTCCACATGAAAAATATGCTGATTAGATTAGATGATCTTGGTTCCTTCTAGCTTCAAAAAATATCACAGTTTTTATAATTCTATTCTCATTATTCTAGACTATTTGGCAGTATGACCTATAAAAACAAAAATAATAATGTGGAATATAAAACTGGAGAAAAAGGTGGATAGAGGTTTTCTAGAGAAAAGAAAATCTGAAATATTCAAAATACAGAAAGTTAAAAGTTAGACTTAACTTCTATATGGATACAAAGAGAAAATCAGGACAATTAAGTAGACATTATAGGAGATAAATGTATGTTCAAGGAATGGAAAAGGTTTTCAAATATTTGGATTGGTTTAGTAATGGGGTAGAATAGGTTGGCTTTCAGGGCAGTAACTTGCCCATCACTGGGATTGTTCAAGCAGACATATATTTACACATGTCTCAGGAATATTATAGAGAATATTCCTGTGATGATATGAGGTTGGACATTGTAGTCATATGATTTAATAGAGTAATGGTTAGGTAAATCACAAATAGAGATGGATCGTTCAGGAGTGTTAAAGAACAATGATTTTTTATTTTCAAGAAAAGAAGACAATGGCAACAAGAATGGAGATGTGAAGCATTATTATGTGTGCAGGATACTGTCATGTGGTCTTTTGTGTTTGCAGAGAAGTAAAAAGAATAGAGCAGAGTTTAGATTCCAATAACTATTTTTTGTTCAAGCTATTAGAAAGCACCAATTGGAATAGTAATTAAACAGTCCCTACATCATAGAACTTCTAATTCATTTCATAAGTGTTTAATGAACTCTTACTATATACTAAATATGTGCTGAAATGAAATAGCAAGTGAGTCTTAAAAAGGCATGAATATTTTTAGGGGGAAAAAGATATACCACAGCTCAGTTTTATTAGTAGTATCTTCTAGAGAGGGGGGCCTTGTAAAAAAATGGTAGTTTGGCTTTGACATTACTTCATTCCTCTTTTAGTTATTTCTCTTCCTGCATCTAGCAACTCTTCCTCATTCATTTGACAAATATTTATTAAATATCTACTAAGCTCAGATACCGTTCAAGCTGTAAGAATACATCAATGAACAACAGAGACAAAGTGAGCAGTGCCTTGAATCTGCATTTTGTTTCTGATTATCCAAATTCTAAAATAAGTCTACCTCATTAGAGGCTCGACCTCTACCTGCCCCCTGTAACACACATTAATATGTTGTCAACTCTGTTTCTCATAGTAATTGCAGTAAGAGGAAAGCATGTCAACGGTGCGGAGACTGAGCAACATTCACATCCCTCCACTTTAACAATAGATAAAAATGTGATACACTTTGTAAATATGTTGTGGTTAAGGACTGAATCGTGACCCCCTCAATTCACATGTTGAAGTCCTAAGGCCAATATATCAGAATGTGATTGTATTTGGAGACAGGGCCGTTAAAGAGGTAATTAGTATAAAATGAGGTCATATAGGTGGGCCTTAATCCAGTATGACTGGTGTCCTTATAGGAAGAGGAGATTAGGACACAGACATATACAAAGGGAAACTATGTGAAGACAAAAATAGCCATCTACCAGCCAAGGAGAGAAGCCTCAGAAGAAACCAACCCTACAAGCACCCTGATCTTGGACTTCTAAAGCTCCAGAACTTTGAGAAAATAAATTTCTGTTTAAGCCATCTAGACTATGTTACTTCATTATGTCAGCCCTGGCAAACTAATACACAGAGTAAGGGATACTCATTAGGACATGATTTAAAATTTTCTTATCATATAGATATGAGGCTGCTATAATTCTGTCCACTGCCCAACATCCTCTTCCCCTCATACCTGCTTTTCCAACACTGACATTGGAAGTCAACACCTGAAAACTCTAACCTCATTATCTGAGACCTTCCAGGGGCTGGCATTGTAAGTCAGTGCAGTGTCTGTCTGGCATATCAGTGATTCCTTAAGGAGGAAAGCAGCTTGGTGAGAAGGAATTAGTGACTATTATTATTTTTTTAAGTATCTGTTTAGAGGCATCCCACTGATATATGCACCAAAGATAGATCTGGTATATCACTGTAGGCATATTCCAGCCTTCAGAATGCAAAAAAGTCTCCTGAATCTAATTAGATATGGAGTCAAAGTAAAGAATGTCCTTCCCCAAATTGACTGTGGGAGTTTTGTATATTTATTTGAGTGAACTGGGTCAGCTGACAGGACCAGCCAGCTTACAGACTCAAACTGTGATTTATAGTTTGGTGGGAAGGAAGAGCAACTTTAGAAACTCAGACCTCTTCTATATTCTGTATGACCCTGGTCCTAGTTGGCCAGCCCCTTCCAAGGCAACACTGTACATCTGCACTGATTTATGCAGACAAAGTCTGCAGCCTGGACATCTTGGTGTGACTCCCTTATCCCAACCCAATGCACATCTTAAGGATTAGGTGGCAGAACCCACCCACCATAGTGGCACCATGAAAAAGGGTTTGTTACCTGTTCATTCAAGGTAATGAGAAGGAGGTACTGTTTGTTTTGAAATAGTTGCTTTAGAAGGAGAAGAACTGATGGGTTTTGGGTTTTGTTTTGTTCTTTAGTTTAAACAAATTTAGTAAAAATTAACCCCCCCTCCCCCAAAAAAAGAAGCAGCAGAGGAAACAGCTGCAGGAAGAAACATTTTCCAAGAAGGTCATCCTAGGTCAAATGTCATTGAGAATGTAGTATGACAAGGAAAAGCTTGAGCAGATCAGGAGGGGTCTGGATTTAATCCCAGCTTCTAGCACAAGAACACAATGATTGGACAGGTCATTTAGACCCAGTGTTTTCTCCTAAGAAATTCAGCCCATGAAGAATAATAATGGTGAAAATATACATAGTGCTTATCCCTAGTCAGGTACTAAATGTTTTATATTTATTGTAACTCAGTTAATCCTCACATAGGGTTCTGAAAGCCTGTTGTCTTACGCAGACATTCTAAAATGCTTCCCAAGATTCCTATCCCCTTGTGTATATACCCTATATGATCTGCTCCCCCCTCCACACCCACTTGAGTATGAACAAGACTTATAAATATGAAGGTTATCACTCCATGATTATTTTACTTATAATTTTAATAATTTTGTAGATGTTATTAGGGTCCCTAATCAGTTGGTGTTGAGTTAATCACAAAAAGAGATTATCCTAGATGGGTCTGACTTCAACTAGGGGAGCCCTTAAAAGGGACTAGGCCCATCCTGAGAGAAGAACTATATAGTGTAAGAGGGATTCTTCTAACTAGCCTTTATGTAGCAAATTGCTATGTTGTGAAGAGGGCCACATGGCAGGAAAGAGCAGGCAGCCTCTAGAAGCTGAGAATGGCCCTTTAATTTACAGTCAAAACAAAGTGGAAACCTTAGTCATATATTCATAAGGAAATGACCCAGATGAGTTAGAAGCAGATCATTTTCTAGTCAAGACCCCAGGTGAGGATATATCCAGTCAACACCATGATTTCAGCTTTGTGAGATGCTGAGCATAGTATACAGAGGCACTAAAATGTACCTGACTTCTGACCCACAGAAACAATGAGATAATACATTTGTGTTGTTTTAAGCCACTCTATTTGTGTCCACAGTAACTACTGTTTATGGTGATTTGTTATGCAACAATAGAAAATTAGTGCACTTGTAATAGAACTTGGATTTGAACCTAGATTTCTGGTTCCAAAGTGTGTATATTTAACACTGTGTTGCATTAAGCTCCTGCCACCTCCCTTCTGTTTCCCTCTCCCTGCAAGTTGCCATGGCTAGAGTAGATATGGGACCCTTCCCTCTGGTATAGTTGGTCAGAAAGCCATTTTGAAAGCAATAACTCTAGGACCCTGGCCTCTAGCCAGTCCCCCACTCTGTAACAACTCCCTTTTTACATAGATGGGAAATCCTAGGTTTCATTCCCAGAGGACCTTTTTTTTTTTTTTTTTAACACTTCTCTTAAAAAAAATCTACAGTTTTGAATTATAGCCCTGTGGTTGAGGGAAAATGACATTTACTAGGGAAGTAACTTGTTATGGTCTTAGGTACTCTGCCAACTGCAATGAAAAGGGGGCTTTTAAATGTCATTTATACATTAAGAATGATTTAAAGAGACACTGAAGAATATACCCAGCTGGCATTGCCAAAATCTGTAGGCGTTATAGCCACAAGTATCCTGGGCTAAAACTTAATTTGTTCTTTTATGAGTGAATAGAGTATATTCTGCCCCTGTCTGAACTAAAATGTTTGAAAGTCACACTTCATTTAAAAGGTTTCATGGAGACATGCCCGATCTGC
This sequence comes from Halichoerus grypus, assembly GCF_964656455.1. Taxonomy (NCBI): domain Eukaryota; kingdom Metazoa; phylum Chordata; class Mammalia; order Carnivora; family Phocidae; genus Halichoerus; species Halichoerus grypus. The sequence goes on along the minus strand of NC_135713.1, from coordinate 26,012,376 downwards.
AAAGAAATAAAGTATCAATCTGAAGAGTAGGCAGAAACCTTCATTGTCTAGAGAGTCTTTTTTGGGGGGAAACAGTTAAAAAAAAAAGAGGCAATATTCTTTTAAGTATGAGGACTTAACCTGGATGAGTTTTGTTTTTTTTAAAATTTTATTTTATTATGTTATGTTAATCAGCATACATTACATCATTAGTTTTGATGTAGTGTTCCATGATTCATTGTTTGCATATAACACCCAGTGCTCCATTCAATACGTGCCCTCTTTAATACCCATCACCAGGCTAACCCATCCCCCCACTCCCCTCCCCTCTAGAACCCTCAGTTTGTTTCTCAGAGTCCATAGTCTCTCATTAACCTGGATGAGTTTTCTCAAACTTTCTGAATACTCAAACAGAACCTCCTCTAATTTAAATAAAAGATGGCTGACATCCAGAGAATAATAATGGTCTAGATATCAGAAGATAACCAGGTAAGTTATCCAAATTACTCAGCAATGGCGTTGAGTCAGGATGTGGCTGGTTTGATCTGATCCCTGTAGAGTGAGGCTTGGAGGAAGATTATAAAATCTTAAAGAGAATTCTGGTAATGGTACCACTGCAATGAGTTTTAGCCTCTGCCAATTAATTTCACCTATGGCCATGAATACATTAGCATTATATATCTCTGTAAGTTCATATTTGTCATTCACTATTTTTGCTTGTAAAATGCACTTGAGAATCCTCTCCTATTAACCTTCAAATATCCTAGATATTTATAGCTCATTTATAACCTTTGTACTTGCTTTGTAAACAATGGCAAAATACTGATACATCTTCCACTTTCTGAAGTTAATGGAGCACATATTAAGTGAAAAGGGTCTTTATATGTAAAAGTGACATAAGAATCTTGGTATCAGTGGGCTGTGTATATTGAGTTGCTTTCATTACAGATGATGAATTTGGGCCAAATCATCTAATGCTTTTTAGTCTTTGGGACCAAGAGCATGCAGCATTTTATAAGATTTTCCCCCCTCATCAGGAGTAAGTGTGCTTTGTAATGGATTTGCTTACCATATACTGATACCACAGGCTTTCAGAAATAGTCAAGAAAGGTACAAAGGTAAAGCTATGACTAGTTGGTTAAGAAACTTGCAAAGAAATTTTTTAATGATGCTAAGGTTTGGATTTTTTTTTAAAAATCTAATTGAATTTAGTTGTATTTGGGTAGAACAAGGCCCACATGTTAGTAATACTGCCCCCACTCCCCACCACATGACATAGCAAGGTCTCTTGAAGATGGTATCACCTATTAGGACTGTTGTGATGAATTTAGGAGATAATGCATGAGACCATACCTAAGACAATAACTGGCACCTGCAGTTATTCAACTGATAGTGAAATTTAAAAAACAAACAAGATTTTATCGCATGCCCATTGAACGAATGAATGCACATATAAAGCATTTAGATACTTACATTAATGAGTAAGCGTGGGATTTTCTATAATGTGACTATATTACTGAATTATTAAAATAGAAAAACATTGGGGGCGCCTGGGTGGCTCAGTCGTTAAGCGTCTGCCTTCGGCTCAGGTCATGATCCCAGGGTCCTGGGATTGAGTCCCACATCAGGCTCCTTGCTCAGCGGGGAGCCTGCTTCTCCCTCAGCCGCTCCCTGCCACTCTGCCTACTTGTGATTCCTCTCTCTCTCTCTCTCTCTGTGTCAAATAAATAAATAAAATCTTAAAAAAAAAAGAAAAACATTGTGTAAGGAAAGTCTTGCCATCATCATTTAGGGCCTTGAGACAGCCAAATCCTTTTAGATGGAAAGGAATTTACAGAGAGGGAATATTGGAAATTGAAGAACCTCCCAAGAAGATAAATTGGGCTATACCGAATTAGGTAATGTTTAATCAAAATATATAATGAAACAAAATAGGGCAAAATAGATGAAGGGGATTAAGAGGTACAAACTTCCAGTTATAAAATAAATAAATTATGAGGATGAAAAGTATAGCATAGGGAATATAGTCAATAATATTATAGCTTTTATGGTGACAAATGGCAACTACACTTATTGTAGTGAGCATTCTGTAAGGAATATAATTGTTGGATAACTATGTTGTATACCTAAAACTAATATAACATTGTATGCCAACTATACTTCAATTAAATATTATTAAATTAAATTAAAATATGCATATATTCAATTATATATTGTTATGTTCAATTATAATTGAATATATATATTTTATACACATTTATATATAATATATAAATATAAAATCATTTCACAGAGATGTTCCTTGGGTTAAAATACTTGGCTCAAGAGCTTAGTCAGAATGATGTCTACCTTGATAATAGACAGAGTTGTATTATGTACACCAGTGAAATCTAACTAAAGCAGAAGAAAAACTTAGGGAAAAAGCCTTCAGCTATGGTTGAGTACCCTGTGTGATACTCTCTGGTCTACATAAAAACAAATTAGTTGCAAGGATATTGACCACATCCCTCTTCTATTCCAGAAACCAACACCTTGCCCTAATTGGCAAACAGGTCACAAAAGGCCAATCATATTGTGTCTGAGTCCTTATAAAATTGAACAGTTTTAATTATTTAATTACTTAATTATCTTTACTGTATACTCTTGATATTCTTTCTTCTTTAAATTTTGCTTTTAATGAAAGATTACATTTGTCACTCAGATGTTTGGGCCCTTTAACCAGAAATCACTGTCATCCTCATTGTTCTGGGGAAAATGAAAACAAACATTCGGAAATGATGGTAGATAAGCCTGAGCCTTGGTTTAAAGTGGTGGAAGGAAATGTAGTTAGTTTAAGCATAGAGGAAATCTTTCTTAATGAAACTGGATTAATTTTCTTAAGAAATAAAAGCCAAAAATGCTCTCTGGGGAAGGTGAGACACTTGGTGACAGTTTGCTTAGCTTTCATTATGGTGGTAAGTGGTAGCCTGCTGGGTGAGAGCAGTTAGAAGGGACTCTACAAGGATAATGAGTGGTTCAGCATAGGGTGTGCACTGAGCAAATAAGCATGAAAGTTTGACTTCAGCAACTGCACTCCCACCTCCCACAGCCTGCAAATGCAACCCTCTCCTCACTTCTGGAGTTTCTTTTTTACACTTTCTTTCCAAAGGCTGAATGTATTTTATTTATTTATTTTTTTTTTTTTAAAGATTCTATTTATTTATTTGTCAGAGAGAGAGAGAAAGATCACAAGCAGGAGGAGCGGCAGGCAGAGGGAGAAGCAGGTTCCCTGCTCAGCAGGGAGCCTGATGCGGGACTCGATCCCAGGACCCTGGGATCATGACCTGAGCCGAAGGCAGCTGCTTAACCAACTGAGCCACCCAGGCGTCCCCCAAAGGCTGAATGTATTTTAATTACTTGGTTTTTTTTAATTATTAAAAGCTTTCCATGCATTTTCCTTCTGTAGTTTCAAGTTCTGTAATCAAAGGAGGAAAGTAGTTTGGTAAATTCATACTAAGGTGATAGAGAGTCTCAGGGATTTATTTATTTATTCATTTACTTACTTACTTACTTACATGGTATTGTTCTACTAATACTTGGAAGGCCTATGCTTATCTTAAGAGATTTTCAGATACCTTGAGACCAGAGTGGAAGAGATGAATAGACACTTAAAAGGTTAACGGAATAAAGTTATGCTGTGGATGCCAATAGGACTCAAAGTGTTGGGTTCCAAATCCGTTTCTGCAGTGTTAAAAAAAAATATTATTTCTCTTGAGTAGTATATGAAATAGGCGGAATTACTACCCCATTCTGCCTCATTTCATTTTGCATCCTTCCCAGAGGAAATTTATACCACTATAAGATTGCATGCCTTAGTGTTTGTTGTACACAGCACCTACTGGTCTTCATTGTTTTTTCCAAATTTTGTTTTCATTGTTGTTCAGATAGGACTCTGTCAAGCTTAGCATTATACTGAAATGCAACAATGTGACCTCTAGGGGTTGCATCTTTTTTGAAGAGATGAAGATGTGCTTATGTAGGAAAGAGAGCAGATTACAAAGTATGGCTTTCATCCAAGTGAAAAGGATTCCAGAACACCCATAAGCCATCAGGAAATGAAGAGGCTTCAGTCTAACCTGATGAAGAAATGTATCTCAAATAAGACTCTTTTCTAATTTTAGAAAATAATTACAGTTAATTTTTCATTTTCTATCTGGGGCGTATCTGAGTAGTAACTAAAGGAAGAACTTTGGATTTGTAGACATGAAACTAGGTGTTTTTTACCTGGTATGCTCCACCTCTCTACCTCCTCCAGATCCATTGCACCCCCTCTGCTAACCTCTATACCTGGGAGATTGACCTCTTCTGGTTACATCATCTGGGATCTGAAATCTTTGCTAGAATTTCTAGCTTCTGGTTTATTTTGGTCAGTGGGAGGCGTGGCAGGGGATGGGAGGGTGAAAAGGGAGAAGGATCAGGGTATTTCTTCTTTGGCTTTACCTTGCTTTGCCACAGTTCTAGAAGTATCTGTGTCCATCATCCTGTCAGACAGCCCCTTTTCTACAGTGGCAGCTCTTCACCAGGCTCTGGCAAGATTGTCCTCTTTTTTCAGGCCTGGGTTAGTCGTGGCTTCCTCCTTTTTAGTCCCTGCATGCTTTACTATTCCTTTTTGGCCCCTTACCCCTGCCCTTCAATAAATTATTTTGGTCAAACCATTTAGATATGCCATCTGTTTCCTGTCAGAACCCTAACAGATACATTTAGGTTCTTGGACAAGTCAGATAATCTCTTGACCTTTTATTTTCTTGATCTATAAAATTCTGTAATACCTATGTTATTACCTTAAAGAGTTGCCAAGAAGACCGATAATGCATGTGAATTTGTAAAGTATACTAAAAATGCACACTATGAATAGCAAATCATCTGCTTGTTGAATTCCCAATCAGCTTTCCACAGATACTTGATATTTTTTATAACCTCCCCCCATGATAAACTGATACAGACTTTGGGAGTGCAATCTTGTGTTGACCAAAGGCAAACAGAAGCAGGAAAGGTAATCCTCTACTATATGCATTCCAAAGCTAAATATAAGCCATCCTTTGGTTTACCATGTTTCAGTTACCCTCCTTAGCTAGGAGGACGTTATAGAACTAGGAGGACATTATAGAACATCCTAAGATACCTTTGTTCCTGCCCTGCATTTTTTTACCCTTGATACTGATTTCATCAGACATTATTTCCTTATAGTGCATCTTGTGTATGTCTTGCCCCTCTGTGAGACTGTAAAGCTTCTTTATAATGATCCTGAGGATAAGGATCATACCTCATATATTTTTTATGACTCATAGTAACTCCCATACTGTTATGCATATATTTAGTTAAGTAGACACTTGGGAAATGAATGGCTGAGTATTCAGTGCACACTTTTTAAAAAAAGATTTATTTATTTATTTGAGAGAGAGAGAGAAAGAGAGAGAGCATGCATGCAAGAGTTGGGGGAGGGGCAAAGGGAGAGGGAGACAAGCAGACTCTCCACTGAGCATGGAGCCCAATGCAGGGCTATATCCCATGACCTGTGAGATCATGACCTGAGCTGAAACCAAGAGCCGGATGCTTAACCGAGTGAGCCACCCAGGTGCCCCTCAGTGCACACTTGTTGATTGAGACTTCCCAAACCTGATAATAGGCACTTACTGGTTTTATACAAGAGTGTGCTCTTTCTGATTAGCATGGCCCTCTCCTTGCATGCATGGAAAGTATTTAACAAATGAAGATTTTATGGATATTTGTTATGTTTTATGTGTGTATCTTATTGTGATTTGGCACATGTAGGACTTTAAAATTCAAGAGGAGAAGCTCTTCCTCCTTGTCCCCATCTTACTAGGTTGGAGCATAGTAAGATGATTATATAAAACAAAATAAATGTTGATAATGAAAACAACTAATGGTTTCTCATCCAGTCCTCCTAAAGCCAATAAAAATTTATTGAAAATTCAACACACTCATATATGTCTTCTCAGGTAAACCCAAACCCATGTGTTCAAGGGAAGCATTTAAATTTTTAGCATAATAGGTCTGGGAATAGTGACTGATGGTTTATCCACTGAACCAGCTCTAGAAAGGGCATATGGACAATGGTACCAGAGGTATTTGGCTCACTGATCCTTCCTTTCTTTGTTTTCTTACTTCTGAATAGACACAATGCACTCGAGAGAACCCTTGCTATTTTTTGTTCCCACATTCTCATTCCTTCAAAAATAAAAAGAGAAAAAAATAACTTAGGTAATCAGGGACCTATTAAAGGCCCTTCTGGGAAGCCCACACTGATCCTACTAATTTCTCTCAAAGAAAAGCCATATAAAAACAAAATCAGCAGCCTAGTTAAAGGAATGATATAAAAATCCCTTAACTTGCTGAGGTCACCAAGGTGCTGAGGAAAGGAAAGAAATGCCTAGACCCTAAAACATCTTTGGTATGAAGAAGTGGCCAGATGCAGAAGATGGTAGGAATATATGTGTGTATGCATGGTATAAAGATGAAGAATATAACAGAGATTGTCATGGTAGATTACCACCTGGCCAAGAGTAACACTTTAGTGCAAAAGTGAAAAAATAAAATGAATACTGGGAGCATATTTACAAAAGGGAGCATGGGACTGCTGGTAAATTCCAAGAGGACAAAAGCATATATGAGTGTGTTAAATTTTTAAATTATTTCATGCAGACAATAATGCCAGAGAAGTTTAGAAAGTGGAGTCATTAAAATGGAAGGAACCATCAGGGAATATTTCTTGGAGAAGAAGAGCCTGAAACTGGCCTCTGAAGTGTTGGATTGGTGGAAAGCAGAACAATGGGGATGATGAAAGGCCACATACCTTCCCATGGGAAGATTTATACCTTAAAGCAAAGAAAACTACTCAAATAGAATGTCTAGCAAAAGGTGCTAGAGGTGATATGTGATGTTGGGAAGTCTCCTCTCCTTCGTTCTCCTCCTGATAAACACAGATCCCTGGGCATGGGATGTCTTGCCCCTCCGGATGGTCGGTGGTGATGAGGCAGAAGAAGGTTTTCTTAATGGAGAGTTTGATGGAGTGTCTTAGTTTACTCAGGGAGCCATCACAGTACCATAGACTGGGTGCTTTAAACAGAAGTTTATTTCTCACAGTTCTGGAGGTTGGGAAGTCCAAGATCAAGGTACCAGCAAAGTAGGTTTCATTCTGAGGCCTCTTTTATTGGATTGTAGGCTGCTGCCATCTCCTTTTGTAGTTATATGTCTCCTCCATGCCCACTCAGAAGAAAAGTGAGCTTAGGTCTCTTCCTCTAATAAGGACACTAATCCCATAATGGAGGCCCTATCACCATAACCTCATTTAAACCTAGTTATCTCTCTTGGGGCACCTGGGCAGAGTCTGCTTGAGATTCTGTCCCTCTGCCCCTCCACCCCCTCTAAAATAAATAATTAAATCTTAAAAATTATTTTCAAACCTAATTATCTCTCAAAGGCCCTACCTCCAAATACCATCATGTTGGAGGTTAGGGCTTTACTATATGAATTCAGTTCACAATGAGGAATAAGTCAGTTCCTTGGGAGGGAACTTATTATTCTTTAAGGGGCATTAGGAGAAGCTATCATGTAAGAGAAGGAAAAAGTAGTCACAGAGTGAGATAAATAGAATAGTCCTGAATACATGGCTATTTAAGAAGCTAGGCCCAGAAAAATAGATGAGAAAATTTGACATATCTAAAAGTATAATTGATCAGCCATAGGAACTATTTAGGGAGACTGTCTAGTCATACAAAAGAATCAGAATGTGCAAAAGGTAATTGGCTAGGGAAAGAACGAAGGTGGGGTCTAATTTCTACATCTAGAATTCAGATAGAGTTAATTTCAGGGAAGGAGGAGAAAATAAAATCACTTCAGAATGTTTTGGTTGCCAGGGAAGGACACTGTGGGGTTGCATAGGAAATGGCCTTTCTCATATAGCGCCAGGAATTAATCCAAAGAGGCAGTTGCAGAGTGAGTGCAGAATGATCCAAATTCAAAAAGGCAAGGGCCTGGAGTACTGGAAGTATGTGACTATGTTATACTTACTGGCAATGGCAGAAATAATGAAAGATTAACCCTCTGGTATGGATTTAGAACAAGGTAGTTTTTGTAGAGTAGGCTAAGATCTTGACCTAACCATCACCCAAATGGCTAGTGAGATATCATGGGAACAGATTGTGACACAGATTAAGATGAGATACCAGTACAGAAAACATAGTTATCCTAATATCTCTAAGCATAGTCTCATTATAGACAGCAGTAGCCTTTCATGTAATACTTTTTTTAATTTTTATTTTATTTATTTTATTTTTTTAAATTTTATTTTATTATGTTATGTTAATCGCCATACATTACATCATTAGTTTTTGATGTAGTGTTCCATGATTCGTTGTTTGCGTAAAACACCCAGTGCTCCATTCAATACATGCCCCTTTTAATACCCATTACCAGGCTAACCCATCCCCCCACCCCCCTCCCCTCTAGAACCCTCAGTTTGTTTCTCAGAGTCCATAGTCTCTCATGGTTCATCTCCCTCTCCAATTTCCCCCTCTTCATTTTTCCCTTCCTACTATCTTTTTTTTTTTTAACATATAATGTATTTGTTTCAGAGAAGAAGTCAAACTCTCACTCTTTGCAGATGATATCATGTAATACTTTTGAAACTCTATTACTTTTGAATACCCATCTACTTTCTTTTCTAAGCAAGTTCCTAAAGAGGATAATGGCAAAATAGAGGGGCATCTGAACTACTGAGGGTCTAATATAAAGAGAAAGATAATGAATACATTTGATGGATGAAGTAGACTGATTTTGCTAGTCGATTGTGCTGTACCTCAAACAGTAAACCAATTGACACATGGTCAGTGCTGTCCAGAGAGCAAACAAACTAGCATGCATCCTCTTCATTTGTCCAAATATGAATTATAATGTTAAGAACAAGTCATGATAAAAAAAAAGCACTCTAACTGAAAAAGTACACTAACAAAAGAATTTGAAACTATGTAAATTTAAAGCAATGTGAGCTATAAAGTTTAATTGTATTCTTATTGCTACATCTAAATATGTCATATTTATTAGAATAGATTCCACAAATAGTTTTTCAAGGTCTTATTAAAAGTAGTCAAACTCTATACTCCTGCAGGACCTATGCAATCTGCATTACACTGTGACCTCATTCTGAGCTGGTAAAACCTGGATATTTTAAGGTAGTTTGAGTAAATGGAAAAGACATATATACATATACCCTGTGTGTGTGTGTGTGTTTCTTTTTTTCCATTGAATTTTAAACTATTTTTTTCACTTTTGCCTTACCATTCTCTACCATTTCTCTGTTTTTCCATATGATAGGAATCAGAGTCCATCCCAGTGATTGTGGAGTTGTAAGTCTGACCTCTGGAGCAGCCAGTGTGAATCAGAATTTAAACTCTACCAGCCAAAGGCTGACAAACAGTCTCAGAATGTAGTGTGTCTGCCAATGTCTGTTACTTGAGGATAGATGAATATGGTTCTGATGTGATCATTTTCTATTGGCAGTAGGGAGCTGTTATGAGACAGAGGGTGCTAGGAAACAAACAAGACATTTGCTTATTTTCAAATCAAAAATTCCAGAACTCCTGTATCTAGCGTGTTTATTTTTTAAAATTGAAATGTTATTGAAAATGGTACATTTGAATTTTATAGATATCCTCAGCTAAAACCTTTTAGCTGCCCCAGCAAAAGAGGATTATTGAAAAACATATGCAAATAGATGATCACAAAGAAGGCAGCAAGCCAGATAAAACCAAGGTCAGAGACAATGTGAACCCAGATTTATCATCACTGCCCTGCTAGACAGGCTTGCTCAGTTTTCCTGATCTTTGTCATGAAAAGTGGCATAAGCAGACTTGGAGGGTTTTAGAACATAAAACTTTCTCTGGGCACCTGCGTGGTTCCCTCCGTTAAGTGTCGGCCTTCGGCTCAGGTCATGATCCCAGGGTCCTGGGATCCAGTGCAGCATGGGCTCCATGCTCAGCGGGAGGTCTGCTTCTCTCCCTCTTCCTCTGCTCCTCCCCAGGGCTCGCGCTCTTTCGCTCTCTCTCTCACTCTCTCTCAATAAATAAATAAAATCTTTAAAAAAAAAGAACATGAAACTTTCTCAAGCCATTCTATGTGAGACAAGTGTTCAGCCTCAATTCTTCTGTATGTTTTTAATTTGGAACAGAAGAGTCTTGGACATTTTTAGCTGCGCATGTATGAGGGTAAGGAAGTGAACACGTTTTCATCCTTGGGCCTGCCAGCGTTTGAGTCTTCCTGATAGCAGCAGAGCTGGCAAATTCATTCAGGACCGAAGTGTTTGTGTCTCTGTGTGTGTGTGTGTTGAAACTTTGAATGGAAAATTAGTGTTACAGTATAATTTTTGTTTTATAAAACAAAACAGCATTTCCAAGGCTAAATATTTCCTTCTAAAGTGATGTTTATATAAACTACAACCAAATACTGGCTGTACCTATATGAGGGCTTTGAGGTTTGAACCACCAGGATTCTTGAGATATAATCAACTGAATTAAAGAATGTTTCTTACTCAGGTTGTTTTCTGTCAAAGTCTGAACCCTGAACACTGAAACACGACTATAATTAAATATATGCCCAAAACTTGGCATTTATCAAATCTACCAAGGACTGCCTACTTGACACTGATCCTATTCAGAATATTAGTGCAGTCAGTAAGACATCTAAAATGCTATCTTAATTGACTTTGAGATTCTTTGTAGAAAAATAAAGAACATGTGCAGAGAAATAAGGAAGGTAGGTGGAATCAGAAACAAGTCGATAAGGGGATTGGACACTGAGAGACTAAATTAAAAAGATTTGGTTTTCTGGACTGGAATGTGGTGTTTGACCAGAATACTAGGGAATGGCAAATGATAAAGCATTTCTGGATGACCAAAAAAAAAAAAGTGTTTTCAGTGGATTTGCTAATGTTTTAGAGGTTATAAACTGATTCTTGGAAAGAGGCCAGATAGAAAAAGAAGGTATCATAAGTGTAACACAGAAAGAGCTATAGTGGAAATCCTGCCCAGCTATTTTAGCCATCACCTGACTCCTGTTATCTCCCTAGGTATGTCTCCCACCACTCCTTCAAGAGCACCCCATCCCTCAACCATACCAAACTACTTAGAGTTCCCTGAATCTATCACGAAGTACCTTTTTACTCCATGCATTCTCTGCTTGGAAGCTCTTTCCTTCTTTGACTGCAGAGCAAACTCTACTTATTTTTCAAGACTTTGTTCAAATATCTCTTTTGCCATGAAGCTGTCCCTGAAACCCTGCAAAATTTTACTTTTTTTGCGCTAATTGCACTGTCAAAAAAATTTATGTGTCTTCTCATCTAGAATGTCCAAAACAGGTAACAGGCAGACTTAGTCATTTTTTTATGTGCCTAACTCATAGTTAGCGTTCAATAAATTCTTGTTAAGCAAATAAATGAATATCATGATTTCAGAAAGATATATGACTGCTTTTCATGATATTGTTGTGAACAAAATAAAGGACTACAGTCTGGATCAAGTAACAGTGGACTTGTATGGTTGGTATCACGCACTAGCCCAGATGGTGATGGGCACTATGAATCTGGAGGGAAGTCTCCAGTGAAAGACCTTCAGGTTTTGTCTTTAACTTGATCCTATACTGCCTGATCAGTGATTTAAAGAAAGGAAGAAAAAAATATTAGAATTAATTAATTGCATTTATTCAGCCTCTAGTACTCTTAAAAGTTTTAAATTTCTAGAATTTCTTACCTCTTGCTCTATCAACCAATAAATTAGTTTTGTGGTTTATACAATACTCTTTTTTAATTAGGTTATTAGTTTGACTTTCCAACAGCTGAAAATCACTATTTGAACTAGAAATAAAACCAAACAAAGGAAAATAAGATAAAAACTAAAGATTCTTAATTTGTAATGGTGAGGTGTCTCTCCTGGTCTTTGTTGTTTCCTTCTTAGTATTATCTAAGCATCAGTAACTTGTTGAAAACAACTATCTATTTTTTAGTGTATTTAGTTAAATAAGACACAAGATACTGGGTTTCTTCAGTATTTTATTTTATTTTTTTAAGATTTTATTTGTTTGACAGAGAGAGACACAGTAAGAGAGGGAACACAAGCAGGGGGAGTGGGAGAGGGAGAAGCAGGCTTCCCGCTGAGCAGGGAGCCCGATGCGGGGCTTGATCCCAGGACCCTGGGATCATGACCTGAGCTGAAGGCAGATGCTTAATGACAGCCACCCAGGCGCCCCTCTTCGGTATTTTAGATGGATTTTGGTGTCAAACAGGAGAAGTTAGCAGATGACAATAATAATAATAAACCTGTACACTTCTGAAAACAGAGAGAGTCTTCTGGAAAATATGTGAGTTCTTTCACGTAAGAAGCCTGCTGTTGGAAAATAAAGAAAAAGCCATGCTCTCATGTAGTTCTGTTGCTTCAGAATATAAACTAAGCCATTAGTTCTGAGGTCTGACTAGTCTTACCATCTCAAGTCTGTTTTCTCCAGGCTATAGGGAGGAACCCAGTGTCTGGTTCTAAAACTGACTTGCACAAATAGCAATAGATACAAGAGAGAAACATAGTTTATTCATAGTTTTAGAGTTAATAGGGACTTGAGACATCATCTGGTTTAGAGATTTCCAGACCTGACCACTCATCAGAATCACCTGGAGAGTTTTTAAAATATAGATTTCTGGTCCTCATCCCCTGAGATGTTCTGGGAGAAGGACCTAGGCAATTAGATTTAGTAAAGCTTCTAGATAGTTTGATACCTAGCCAGGCTTGGAAACCACTGATCTGGTCAAGCCTTCTTGGTTTCCAGATGCATAAACCGAGGCACCGAACGTGAAGTGACACTCAGCTTGAGGTTGGCAGGGCCAGCATCAGAACCCTGTGCTTATGAGGTACATGAGTGCATCCGTATTAAACCACAGAAACACAGGTGGTCTCGTGGTCTCATCTTCTGCCTATTTGATATTTTAAGTGACCTTTCATAGTTACAGGAGGCAGTGGAATAGGAAGGGAAAAATATCTAATTGAAACCAACGACTCTAAAGAGTGTTATGAGAATCTGGTGAAATGATAGTTTAATGCTTCATAGACTGTGAAGTGGTAAACCAATATACATATAATAAGGTACATGTAGGGGAGTAAAGTTGTCTAATGAAAAAAAAATTTTAAATGAGAGGAAAATTAGAACATTTGAAATAAACTTAAAAAAATTTTAAATGAGAGGAAAATTAGAACATTTGAAATGAACGTGCATTAAAATGGCTCCAACCTTTTTCCATCTCAGAGAGGCATAGTGTACAGGTGAGCAGGATGGTCTACAGGTACTTTCTGTTGTTTGTGTTATTCTCTAAGAACTATGGACCAAACATTGAAACTTGAATTCAAGTTCTTCTGATTATTTCCTGTTTGAGTGTTCTGAATCCCAATTCTATCATTTGTTAAATTTGATGACTAAAAAATATTACAAAATTTTGTTCTGGCTTTAATATTTTGTAATTTTTTTCTTTCTGCTGACTTTGCAAATCTCTTTACCGTCTTGATTTCTCTTGTTTTCTGATTCTGCTTTGAGACTTTCCCCATTTTCATCTCATTTCCTATTTTCTTTTGTTTTTTAATTCAATAAATATTTATTAAACATCTTTTTTATATATGTTATTCTGCTAAATATTTAGGATATAAAAATAAAGAGTACAGTGTTTCTGACAAAGAACTCACATTGTAGCTAGGAAGAATGCCATGTACTAAGCACAATAGAATAAGGTATGATAAAGGCTACAGTAATGACATAAACAAAATGTCATGCAAGCACATGGGAGAAAAAGATTAATTCTTCCATTGGGATAGAATACACACGGGGATGTTGTTGAAATTTATAAAGGTTAGAGGATTTGAATTGTATGGATGGAATGAGTAAGAGATATTGGGAGAAGCATTCCAGAAGTATGGATAAAAGTGTGAAAGTGTCTAGTATGTTCAGGGAATAACCACTAAATCTAGAGTGGGAACTACAGTTTGGTATAGAGTGTGGGATACTTGGGTTAGGGAAGGAAAATTAAAAGGAAGTCTCTGAAAAAGTGAGAGAAACATGGTAAGATGTGGATTTTAGAAAGATTGCCATGACAGCATTGTGGTTGTGTTGAAGGGGGCTAGAATGGAGAGGGAAACCAGTCAGGAGGGATTGTAAATAATTCTGGCCCTAGATGAGGAGAATCAGAAGACAATAACATTAAGGTTAGAAAGAAGGGGGGATATAAGAGAGATGATCAGAGAAACTTTAGCAAGTTTCTTCCTGAAATGAAATTAGCATATCCATTAACAACAAAGAAGCAAAGCTACCTGTAGTTTTAGAATTTTTTCCTTTCTCTTTCTTCTTGGCTCTCTTCCTCCTTCTGTTTTAATTTATTTCAAGCCTTTCCCTTTTGCAGAGGGATAATACTAATGCAAGTTTCTAAAGGATCATTCACTATGCAAGGCCTAGGCCATCTGCTTCCTGTTTCTTTTCTTTTCTCCTTTCCAGTCATGCTGGCTCCATTGCTCTTACTTAAATGTTCTAGACATCTAAGGGACTCTGTATTTGCTCTTTCTTCTACCTAAAATGTCCTTCCCCCATATATTTACATGACTCAGCTTTTACTTCATTCAAGCCGGCCTGCTGACTACAGGGTAGTGGAGGGGCAAATACCCTCTCCCTGCTAGGATCTGAGGTGCTATCCATTTTCTTTCTTCCTCAGTAATTTAATGTCAGAGCTTCCTATTCCATGTTGGGGTTTGAGTGCCCCTCTAGAGGAAGAGCTTGTTCTCCACTTAAATGGATTCCCAGGGGCTTTTTCTAAAGGGGCAAAAGGGACCTGGGGATGGGGGTATCTGACTGTTACGGTAACAGCAGATACTTTCTTTTCCTTTGTACATCGTATTTTTATTTATACTTCATCCTCACCATCTCAGGCTTTATACATGGAATCCCCCAAATGGAGGGGGTAGGAGTTTTCTGTTCCTCCCTAGAGCAAATGAAGGTGGGAGAAAGTATATATTTAAAGAAATTTATATTTAATAACAAGTTTCTCTAGGATGACAACAGCAACAACAACAATGACAAAACCTGGACAACCCTTCCCTGGCAGGTAGATATGCTCCTTCTATCTCCTGACCTGCTATATTTTCCTTTATACACTGATCTCTACCTGACCTCCTACATGTCTATATTATTTGTTTATTGTGTTTCCATATATTACAGAATATGAGCTCCCAAGATACAAGGTTTTTATCCCCAACTCCTAGAACACTATGTGGTTCATAGTAGGCATTCAATAAATATTTTATAAAGAATACCTTTGTAGGATGGATTTCATTGAGAACCTCGTTAGAGTATTTATTTGTAATCATGTATTCTTATAGGAAGGCAATATTAGGATTGTAATTATTAATAATATCATTCTGCACCCATATTAAAATATGGGTTTGTTTGCTGTTTTACGACTCCCCCCATCCCCAGCCCTCAGTGTGAGAAAAGGTTATCATTTCTTGGCTTCAAGGTTTTCTCTCAGAAAGATCTTTTTCTCTGTGCTATTTATGCTACAGGCCCAAACAAAAGCACTCAGTACCCCAGTTATGGAACAGTCACACTCCAGCTCCAGCACAAGGGCAGCTGAGTGAGTCAGGATGGCATGGACTGGCTTATGGCCTAATTATAGAAAAGAAAACAAAATTGCTTTAGATTTGTGAAAACTGGAAGGTGCTATTGTTGCACATGAACAGAAGATCCTTGCCTCTGTAACCCGTGTTCTCATTTTAACATGAAGACAGAAAGTAAGCTTGACTATAAACTTGCCTTTCTAAAGGAAATAATGCTTTCTCTCTTTAGCCTCTCCTTTCAGTGAGTTAGAGCAATGAGTGCGGGCAATGAGAGCATGAAAAAGAGGCTGGATACAGTAGTGCTGCCTACTGAATTATCTTCCCTCTACAAGGCAGACTTGCTTTCAGCATATTCCTGAAAGGAAAAAAAAATTGTGAACTCAAATTTAAATATTACCTTGTAATAGATTTAATAATAAGGAAATGGACTTGAGTCATAGCACTAAGGGCTAAGTGCTTGGGCTGATCTGAGTTTATTTGTACATTTGCAGATAGAAAAGAAGTGGTTGGAAAAGCACATTGGTCCTGACAATAGTATAAAGAGGGAGGAGCATGAATAATGCAGTATGCGTGTGTATGGTGGAGGCGGGCATATCCACATGTATAGACATGTATAGGAGACAGTTTAGCAGACCAGTTAAAGAGTATAGGTGCTGGCAAAAAACTGCTGGGGCTCAAAATTTTTCACTTATTAGCTGTAGGCCATAAGCATATTCCTTAGCCTCTTTAAGTTTTTGTTAGACTCTCCAAGTTGACTATTCCTCATCTGTAAAGTTGAGATAATAACAGTACAAATCTCAAAAAAGGATTTTTGAGTATTAAATAAGATAATTCATATATTCAGCCTCTAATAAGGCTCAATAAATGGGAATCATTATGATGAATAAATAGATCTACTGCAGCTGACATTACTAATAGATGAAGGAAGGGTGTCTGTATGATGAATGGATTTAGTGAGCAGAGCAGTGAAGATACTTATTTTCCCTTACTGTGTTTCTCATAACTGATATTACCATTAATGATAATACAGTTTCTAATAATTTTGAATCTACTATATCTGTCAGACAGAATTCTAGAATTTTTTTATTAAACTTTTTTATTTTAGGACAATCTTGAATTTACAGAAAAGTTGCAGAGAAAGTATAGAGTTCTCACATACCTCCCTCCCACCCATTTTTAACATATTTCATTAGTATAGTGCATTTGTCACAAGTAATGAAACAATATTGACACAATTGTTGTTAACTAAAGTCCATATTTTACTCAAGTTTTCCTCTGTTTTTACCTGATGTCCCTTTTGTTGTTGTGGTTGTCCCGGGACCTCATCCAGTGTACTGCCTTACATTTCACCTTCACGTCTCCTTGGGCTCCTTTTTGGCTCTGGCAGTGTCTTAGACCTCCCCTGTTTTTGATGACCTTGACAGTTTTGAGGAGTACTGATCAGATATTTTCTAGAATGTTTTTCAGTTTGTGTTTGCCTGATATTTTCTAATGATTAGACTGGGGTTATGGGTTTAGGGAAGATGACCACAGAAGTGTTATTCTCATCACATATCAAGAGTATGTAGGGGGCACCTGGGTGGCTCAGTCTGTTGAGTGTCTGATTGTTGGTTTCAGCTCAGGTCATGATCTCAGGGTTATGAGACCTAGCCCTGCCTGGTCTCTGAGCTCAGTGGGGAGTCTGCTTAAGACTCTCTTCCTCTTCCCCTCCCCCCTTTCCCTGCTTGCACCTGCACCCACATGTGTGCATGCATGCTCTCTCTCTCAAATAAATAAATAAATCTAAAAAAAATTTTAAAAGAGTATGTAGTAGCAGCATGACTTATCACTGTTGATGTTAACTTTGATCTCCTGGGTTGAGGTATTATTAAAACAGTCAGGTTTCTCCACTCTAGTTCTTCATTCCCCTTCCCCTTATTCCATTCTGTATTCTTTTAAAGAAAGTTACTATGTTCATTTTATGCTTAAGGAATAGGGGATTAAACTCTACCTCTTTGAGGACTGATTATCTACATAAATTATTTGGAAATCTATACAGGAGATTTGTCTATTCTCTCCCTTCCCTCCATTTACTTATGTATGTATGTATGTATGTATTTTTTAAAGATTTTATTTATTTATTTGACAGAGAGAGACACAATGAGAGAGGGAACACAAGCAGGGGAAGTGGGAGAGGGAGAAGCAGGCTTCCCGCCTAGCAGGGAGCCAGATGTGGGACTCAATCCCAGAACCCTGGGATCATGACCTGAGCCGAAGGCAGACGCTTAATGACTGAGCCACCCAGGCGCCCCTTACTTATGTATTTAATCATTTATATTAATATGGTTAGTATGGACATTTTAACAATATTAATTCTTCTAGTCCATGAGCACAGAATATCTTTCTGTTTATTTGTGTCTTCTTTGATTTCTTTCATCAATGTCTTACAGTTTTCAGTGTAAAAGTCTTTCACCTCCTTGGTTAAATTTATTCCTAGTATTTTATATTTATGATGCTGTTGTAAATGAGACTGTTTTCTTAATTTCTTTTTCTGATAATTTGTTGTTAGTGTGTAGAAATGCAACTCTTTGTTCTACATTGATTTTGTATCTTGCAACTTTACTGAGTCTATTTATTAGTTCTAACAGTTTTTTGGCAGAGTCTTTAAGGTTTTCTATATGTAATATCACGTCATCTGCAAATATAGACAGTTTTACGTCTTCCTTCCTGATTTAGGTACCTTTATTTATTTTTCCTGTGTAATTGCTCTGGCTAGGACTTCCAGTAGTATGTAGAACAAAAGTGGCAAGAGTGGGCATCCTTTTCTTGTTCCTGATCTTAGAGGAAAAGCTTTCATCTTTTCATCACTGAAAATGATATTAGTTACGGACTTGTCATATATGGCCTTAGGATACTCCCTTTAAATGCCAGTGTTCTCTAGTGCTCCATCTTCAGGTCTTCTTCACTTTCTCTACATACTCTGTGGGTGATTTCATGATGTCAGCAACTGATTCCTCTGGCTTTCATTTCTATTCTGAGTGTCAGATTCTATTTATAGCTATAAACTAGGCAGCTTCAAACCTAATTCAGTATCTTTAAAAT
The DNA here is from genome assembly GCF_964656455.1 of Halichoerus grypus. Classification (NCBI taxonomy): domain Eukaryota; kingdom Metazoa; phylum Chordata; class Mammalia; order Carnivora; family Phocidae; genus Halichoerus; species Halichoerus grypus. Next base: position 25,993,627 of record NC_135713.1, on the reverse strand, counting down.
TGAATTCGTTGTCCAAATTCTCTTCCCAACTTCCTCCTGTATTTCTTATCCTATTTATGGCTTTATCTCCCATGTGGTTTCCCATATTTAAAACATCAAATTCAATATATACTCAGCCCTTCTTATCATCTTTACCTGTTCCCAATATCTATTGTTTATAAAATCCTATAGAGTTTATACTTGGAATATTTCTCAATCCAGCCCAATTGCTATCCCCACATGGATGTCTATTATAAGTCCCAGTGAAACCTAATAGGTCCTAGATAACTGCTATAGGCTTCTAAATAGAATTCCTGGGTCCAGTGTCTCCTGCCTTTAGTATACCCTGCACACTGTTGCCATAGTGATTTTACTACATCAGAACTCTACATCTAACTTATATTCCTGGAATTGTTAAATGGTTTAACCTGAGACATAGCATGGGATGAAAGTTGCTTCTACCTCTGGATCCCATTTGACCTCTATAGATTTTTCCAATGCTCTTTCCTCCCTTTCCCCACATCTTAAAATTAAAGCTACACAGAACTTACTACTGCTAGTGAATGCATTCATGCTCTTTTATTATTTTGAGATATTTGGACATATCTGGAGGAATTTCTGCCTGAGAAATATTCACTTTCCTCTGCCTGGGAAAACTTCCTTTCATTTTTTGTGACCTCATGTGCATATCGACTAGTGTTTACTGAGAGCCTATAATATGCAAGGACCTCTGGCAGCGATGTAATTTAATCTTTGTGCTATCAGCAAGTCTCTCTATACTAAGCATTTTACTCTTTTGACCTTCTCTAAAAATATAAATATTTCTAGGAAAATGGAATAAGCCTTTTACACATTAGTGAGACTTAATTCATCAAATTATTTTCTCCAATGACAGGAATGCCATGTGGGAGAATAAATAGTGATGAGAAGGAAGAGGGGATCAAAGAAAAAGGAAATAGGAGTTGACATGGAGAATAAATAGCCTGTTAAAATTTTTTCTAGCCTGGCAAAAATGCCACTCTACAAGTGGTGTATACCCTTAGCTGGATGATAGCAAGAGGAGAAATTGTCAAGGCACATATAAAGCTGATCATCCCTAAGTTGGATCTGAATGATCTCAGAGATGTATAGTATGTCAAAAGTAAAGACAAGTCTAGAGTTTTAAGGGAAAGAAGGGCAAAAATGTACAAAGTCTCAAACTTCGAGTTCTTGAAATATGGTTTTGTGGTCAAGATTCCTCTGTGTGTAGGGGGCCCTTTAGGCTAAATGTCAAGGTTAGGGTGAAGAATCAGACGATTTGGAGGGAACCAGGTATCTGGAGAGAATATGCAATTTCAGATGTGCTGTGTTGGAAACAGGAAGATGTGGAAGGCAGGCTCTTTTTCAGTTGGAATGAACCATAGAGATAATTTAATTCAGCCCCTTCATTTTGCAGATGAAGAAACTGAGACCTTAGAATGTTATATTTCTTGAGCAGATCTCAGCCCTTCTGCTGCAAGTAAGATAGGGAACTCCTTCAATCTGTTCTGTTTTTCTACAGATAAAATTAATACCAGGATATTGCATAGAAAATTATAACAATAGCTTACATTTGTATAGAGCTTTGTTTATGAAATTCTGGGCACACTATTATCAGAGAGTGCATACCGTTTCTGCTTTTAAGACACTTACTAATGTGTGACCATATAATTTATTATCCAAACCAGGACACTTATGAGAATGAAAGGGGAAGCTATAAATAATTATGTAGGAACAGCAGGCATAAACTGGGAGAGTTTCAAGAACCCCTGGATATGTGATCACCTGATTATTAATTCACCTAATTGCAAAATTATCAAAGCCAAGCTACAAATTAGGTTAAAATGTGAAACTGTTTGTGAGTTATAAATGGGCCAAAAGATCGAAGTCTTGAAGATGGCAGCAGCTAGAGTAGTGACTGCACAGAAGGACCAAGGATGAATTGCCCCTGAAATCAGTGGGACCAAAGATTTATGGTTCTCCAAATGAAGTGGATAATACAAAGACACAGAACTTGTAAAATGAAATCTCTGGAAGAGAAGAGAGAGATAAGAAATTGAACTGTGTATATTAACTTAATATTATTATTAAAAACAATACATGCGCATAAACAAAAACCATACCTATCCATTTTCAGAATTTGTTTCTTAAAATATTTTAACCAATAATGAAGGTAATATGCATGTACTTACACATATACCCTCAAAATCTCAAATGAGGTAATGAATTGTAAGTATATATAAAATACTATATATTAAGGGGGTTAAATGAATACAGAATACACTTTAAGTTAAGGATTCTGCATTTCTTAAAGTTTTCTAACCGTGATGTTTCTTACTCTGAGGTTAACTAGAAAGTCAGGAAATCACAACATCATATTTATTTTTTGCATAATATTACATTTAGGTTTCCTTGGTTCTCATCTCTTTTGACTTAATATTCAGCTCACATTGTTCATTGAGGAGAAATGTAATTTTGTACTACTGCTTGTAGTTCTATTTTACTGTGAGGACAAATGATCAAAAAATGTGTGTGTTTTTGAGAATGAATAGTTCTACATCTATCATTATTAATAGTATCTTATATATGTATACCACTTGACACTAAAAATGCTTTCATGTACATTAGCTTATTCAAATGCCACACAGAAATCCTTGGAAATAGACTATATTATCTCCCTTTTAGAGAGAAGGAATCTTAGGATGAAAGCTGTTGACCCAGTTGGAACCAGGGCATATCTCTCATCTTATGTGCTTGCAGTGGGATTTCTGGAAAAGACTGTGTCTGTCTCATGGTTCCAATTTCTTCCAGAAAGCTCCAGCTTATAGGCTTTGTTAAAACTGCTCCTCTCTTTGTCTTCCAATCCTATGGAGTGATAGAGACTTCCTGTTCTTGTTAAACTCTGGATTGCTACCCTATGACCCAGCAATTGCACTACTGGTGATTTACCCCAAAGACACAGATATAGTGAAAAGAAGGGCCATATGCACCCCAATGTTCATAGCAGCAATGTCCGCAATAGCCAAACTGTGGAAAGAGCCGAGATGCCCTTCATCAGACAAATGGATAAAGAAGATATGGTCCATATATACAATGGACTATTACTCAGCCATCAGAAAGGATGAATACCCAACTTTTACATCAACATGGATGGGACTGGAGGAGATTATGCTAAGTGAAATAAGTCAAGCAGAGAAAGTCAATTATTATATGGTTTCACTTATTTGTGGAACATAAGGAATAGAATGAAGGACTTTAGGAGAAGGAAGGGAAAAATGAAGGGGGGGAATTGGAGGGGAAAATGAACCATGAGACTATGGACTCCAAGAAACAAACTGAGGGGTTTTTTTGGGGGGGGATGGGTTAGCCCGGTGATGGGTATTAAGGATGGCACGTACTGCATGGAGCACTGGGTGTTATATGCAAACAATGAATCATGGAACACTACATCAAAAACTAATGACGTACTGTATGGTGACTAACATAGCATAATAAAATTAAATTAAATTTAAAAATATATTTATATCTAACTAATAAAAAAAAAAACTCTGGATTGCTCCATGGTCCCCTGTTTAACTTTTCAGCACTTCCAACATATTTCAAAATAGAGTCCCAGAGTTTGATTTCTCTGACTGCATCCTGATTATTCTAAGTACTTTTACATACATTAATTCTCTAATCTATATAACATTTCTACTAAGTAGACATTTTAGAAATGAAGGCATTAAGATAGAGATTAAGTTGTTTGTTCAAAGTCCAACAGAAAGTAGTGGCCTGAACCTAAACTCTTAAACACTAAATCACATTGGTTCTCATTAAAATCAAGTCATTCACCCTTGACTCCAAACATTTTTAACTGAAGAATTCTTCCCTGAATTCTGAGCTCAAGGTCATTGACATCCTTCCAAATGTCTCTGGTGATGCTTCTATTTTTAGGAGGGCAAGTGACCAAAAGACTGCTTGCATTACCTTAGTGAACCCCTGAAATCCATTTTGCTTTCTCTCTTCTCTCTTTTTCCCCCCCTCCATTGCCTCTACAGACCTCCTACCAGGGTCACTCACTGGTTTCTCTTGATCCTGTTAGTGTACTGAGAGTATCCACATGTTGTCACCATTTTGCTTTTGCTCCCTGTCTCATTTCTGCCCTCTTCCAGTTCCATTGGTGCATAAGGACAGGTCAGAGATACATCACATAAGAACACATTAATGATTCTAATGATAAATTGAATATTTCAAGAAGAAAAGAGCTCTACCATCTTTCCCAATACATTTTAATAAATATGTACTAGCTCTCCACTTAGCATTCTGTGAATATACCATGTAATTTTATATAATTATAAATATTTATATTAATTTCTATTTTTTTTCCTTACTGTTTTTGTTTGAAATGTCCTTTCCTTCACTCTCCTTCTGGTGAAATCTTATTCATCTTGAAAGGCAAGGTCTTTCTTAAATGGTATCTATTCTGGTAATCTTCTATGATTTCACTCCCTTACCTCTACCCTAGATAGAATAAATCACCTCTTACCTTTCGGTTCCATATCACCTTGTTCACCCCTCAGATCCCTCAGTGAGTGCATGTATGTCTCACAAATAAACTTGATGGTAGAGAGCATTATCTTTACTTTCGTGTTTCCTATCATCTAATACATATTCAGCAAATTTTGGAATTGAATCAGAGCAAGAGGTTTTGTTGACTTCTGCTCTAACAAATCTAGATTTGTTGATGACAAGTAAGCAACATTTAATGAATGCTAAGCAGGGGTTTTGGGGTTTTGCTGTTTTAATCTGATATATTATAAAATGGGAGATTTGGTCATTTTCATAACTAATTTGTATCCAAGATGCTAAGTTCTAACCCAAAACTGTGAGGGTGGCAATGGACAAATTTACTTGAACATCTTTTTCTTATTTCTCTCTCTCTTTTTTTTTTACATCTTACATCAAAAAGTTGCAGTTTAATAAAATTAAAGTTATAACATCCAGTTGTAAGAAATAATATGGAGTTCACATTTTTAGATTCCACAGTATAAGACCCATTCCATTGTATGAGATCATACAGTATTTGCTTTCTGTATGTTATGAACATTCTTATAAAGTTTTTGTGTGACAGTTCTTATTTCTCTAGGGTTTAACCTAGGTGTAGAATTGCTGACTCATATGGTAAAAAAGTTTATGTCAAACTGTTTTCCAAAGAGGCTGTACCATTTACATTACACCAGCAAAGTACAACTGACTAAAGAGATTTCCTGTCTGAGGACTCCTTTCTGAGAAATCGTGATGACATCTTGAACTGAAATGAAGAGTAACATAAAGCATTTAACAAAGATTCCATTTGGGGAAATGTGTCACTGACAGTAAATACATTTTGAAGCCTGATTTTATTACATACTTAGTACAGATCAAAAACTGGAATAATGATGCAGTTGTTCCTCAGAATCGCTGTGCTTATTTTTACACAGATCATAGAAAAATAGCATGTAGACAAAATATTTAATTTTAGTGTTTAAAGGCAGCTTGACATTTTTTCCAAGATGAACATGAGTTTTAATCTTAGATAACTCTTCCCCCGGTCATAAACCAATTTCCCACCTTATTCTAGTTGATTTTGTGGAACAGCCAAATAATTTTTAATTAGCCCAATACTGACTCTAACACATGCACCCCATTCATGGGATTATTTTATAAATACTCTAAGCTTATTAAAATGTTTTTGCCTGAACTTACTTATTTCATACTGACCATTTCTGATGTGAAAAATCTCAAATTCTTGCCACAAAAAATCAAATATTATTTTTTATATTATTTTTTCTAGAAGTGCTTTCTCAACTGTTTATTGTACATGGCAATAATATAGCTCATTAATCATCTGTTATAGACATTCATGGAAAAAATGATTCTGTGTTGAGTTCTATTTGCTCAGAGATTTGGGTGAATGTTAAATTTTGCTATTTTAACTGCAGCTAGGAAAGTGAGTGCTATTTTGCAAATGAATTTTTTTTTAAGTTTTTTTTTTTTTTTTAACAGAGAGAGACAGCGAGAGAGGGAACACAAGCAGGGGGAGGGGGAGTGGGAGAGGGAGAAGCAGCTTCCCGCAGAGCAGGGAGCCCGATGCGGGACTTGATCCCAGGACCCTGGGATCATGACCTGAGCCGAAGGCAGACGCTTAACCGACTGAGCCACCCAGGCGCCCCTGCAAATGAATTTGTAAGGTTAGAACTGTTGATATTTCAGTGTATACCAGTCAAGCAGAACACTGTTGAAATTTGATTGCTTTATGACTATACACACACGACATAAACACAAGCACAAAAATTAGGTAATTGAATTTTTTGCATAAAATTAAATTAAATGAATCAATATGGATAGAGATTTATTAAGACTATAAAGTAATTAGACCAGTTTTAGAGTTGTTCAATCTCATTGTGCTCTAGTTATATCATGTATATATATAAATTCAATGTGAACTTAAATCTTCCTAAAAAAATTTATTCAAAAATTTACTCACTAATGAACTAAGCTATTCTGTTGTACTGAAGGAGTAGCTTTATTTTCAGATTTCACTGAATCTAAGATTCTTTCTAGTGGAAGATGTACCTTATATACTACCAAGAATATTCTAACTAAAATATTCTGACTAAACTGTGATATAATTCTTTCTTATTGCTTAGAATTTTAATTTTATGCTTAATAAAAGAGCTATTTTAGACTCATTTGCACATTCCTTTTGATGGCTGCATAATATTCTATTGTGTGTGCACGTACCCCTTCGGATCCCTACATTTATATCTTTGGGGTAAATACCCAGTACTGCAATTGCTGGATCGTAGGGTAGCTCTATTTTCAACTTTTTGAGGAACCTCCATACTGTTTTCCAGAGTGGCTGCACCAGCTTGCATTCCCACCAACAGTGTAGGAGGGTTCCCCTTTCTCCGCATCCCCGCCAACATCTGGTGTTTACTGACTTGTTAATTTTAGCCATTCTGACTGGTGTGAGGTGGTATCTCATTGAGGTTTTGATTTGGATTTCCCTGATGCCAAGCGATATTGAGCACTTTTTCATGTGTCTGTTGGCCATTTGGATGTCTTCTTTGGAAAACTGTCTGCTCATGCTTTCTGCCCATTTCTTGATTGGATCGTTTGTTCTTTGGGTGTTGAGTTTGATAAGTTCTTTATAGATTTTGGATACTAGCCCTTTATCTGATATGTCATTTGCAAATATCTTCTCCCATTCTGTCAGTTTTCTTTTGGTTTTGTTGACTGTTTCCTTTGCTGTGCAAAAGCTTTTTATCTTGATGAAATCCCAATACTTCATTTTTGCCCTTGCTTCCCTCGCCTTTGGCGATGTTTCTAGAAGGAAGTTGCTGCGGCTGAGGTAGAAGAGGTTGCTGCCTGTGTTCTCCAGGATTTTGATGGACTCCTATCTCACATTTAGGTCTTTCAACCATTTTGAGTCTTTTTTGTGTGTGGTGTAAGGAAATGGTCCAGTTTCATTCTTCTGCATGTGGCTGTCCAATTTTCCCAACACCATTTTTTGAAGAGACTGTCTTTTTTCCCATTGGACATTCTTTCCTGCTTTGTCGAAGATTAGTTGACCATAGAGTTGAGGGTCCATTTCTGGGCTCTCACTGATATGAGGAATTCTTAATCTCAGGAAACAAACTGAGGGTTGCTGGAGTAGTGGGGATGGGAGGGATGGGGTGGCTGGGTGATAGACATTGGGGAGGGTATGTGCTATGGTGAGCGCTGTGTATTGTGTAAGACAGTTGAATCACGACCTGTACCTCTGAAACATATAATACATTATATGTTAAAAAAAAAAAAAAAAAAGGTGAAGAAGATAGCAGGAAGGGAAGAATGAAGGGGGGGAAATCGGAGAGGGAGACGAACCATGAGAGACTATGGACTCTGAGAAACAAACTGAGGTAGTTCTAGATGGGAGGGGGGTGGGGGGATGGGTTAGCCTGGTGATGGTATTAAAGAGGGCACATTCTGCATGGAGCACTGGGTGTTATATGCAAACAATGAATCATGGAACACCACATCAAAAACTAATGATGTAATGTATGGTGATTAACATAACACACACAAAAAAATAGACTCATTTGCACATATTTTAAAAATTACTCTTGGGCATTCATGTAAAAAGAAAATATAAACAAAATACACTTATTATACTCCTCAAACATCTTTGCATTCAAAGTTCAATTCTTCTGAATCACTTTCAAAATTCAGAATTGTCACACATATTATCCTTTGTGTCATCAATAATATTGATATTATTGCCTTCCTTAAAACAGTATTCCAGTATCATCTCCAGTATTTTCTTCCTAATTGTAGACATTCAATATGCCAATTTTGAAGTTAGCACTTTCTTGTCTTCCAGATTTCAGTAAAAGGTATTTTTAAACAACAATCAGCCCCTATCTGGCAGAGATTATAAGATGCCACTTATTAGAAGAGATCCCAATTTCAGAAATGTTAAAATATGGGAAAATGTGTGTTTTAGAATCACTGGAGTATGATATTAATACTACTAAATTTTTTACAATTGTAATAATTTTTTGAAAATTGTGGCTTCTCTGTATGCCACATTTGCTTTCATACTATCTGGAACTCCTATGAGTAAGAGTAAGACCCTGCTATATACGCATAAAGAAATGTCCATGCAAGATGCAGCTCGGTTACAAAACAGCCTGCATTTTAGAATTTCATCTTATGACTTACTGAGGGTCATGTTACAGATCCTTACTGGGAACTGCTGACCTATGAAAGCAAACAGTGGGGGGAAGTTCTAGGGATTCAGAGACATTCAGGAATAAGTAAGAGTTTTTCATTTATTGTATTCCATTGAGGAATACAATTATGGGGTTTTATGTTATTTTTAAATCTCTAAATTCTGGATTTTTTTTCATTAGTAAAAAATGTCAATGGTTCTGACATGATTTAACAATGGAATTGCATATAATCTTAGATTCATTGTCCTGTTTTACATATTGACAAAAAATTTCCAGGTATTCAACAGATTTTGAATTTCTTCAGCATACTAAATTTGAAGCCATTCTTTTTTTTTTTTTTAAAGATTTTATTTATTTATTTGTCAGAGAGAGAGAGAGCACAAGCAGGGGGGTCAGCAGGCAGAGGGAGAAGCAGGGTACCCACTGAGCAAGGAGCCCAATGTGGTACTCAATCCCAGGACCCTGGGATCATGACCTGAGCCGAAGGTAGACACTTAGCTGACTGAGCCACCTAGGTGTCCCTGAAGCCATTATTTTCAAATCATGTCTTGCTTTATCCATACATTTTAATTCTTAATGGCCTGTCTCTTTAAATATCTCAGTCAAATGTCCTGTGAGCTAGACTCTGCAAAGGGGGTCATAGCATACTATACATTGGATATAGCTGTTTTTTAAAAATTACTGCATCCTTTTACAGTAATTTTTGTAAATAAAAATTAAAACAAATAAAATAAATAAAAATTAAAACAAAAATATTTGTAAAATATTTTTACAACTGTTTTTAATCTTGTTTGCCCTTATGGGAGTGTACCTCTCTCAATGGGCAACCAAGTGTTCTTCACAAAGGACAGCACTATCCCTGGCTCCTAAAAGAGACTGCCTCTTTAGCGGACTTTCAGATAATTATCTCCTTTAGAGTGATTTTTAGATTCTTTTCATTCCCCTCGTCCCTTAGTATTTAGCTCATATTCATATGAAGCTAAGATTTGTATATCCTTGGATGGCATTCACTTTGTGAGGGATTAATGAGTATTTGGGAGTCAGATGTATAACATTAACATCCTTAAAGTGATGAGCTACTTTGCTCTTTATGAAAGAAAAAAAAAATGGCCAAACTTGTTTTAGTTAATTTGAGTTGCTCTAACAATCTCCAAAATCTCAGTGACATATCACAATAAAATCTTATTTCTTGCTTATCTAAATTCTTATAGTTTGCCAGGTATTTGTGCCATGCTTTATGGAAGCGAGGCTCCTTCCATCTTGTGACCTTGGAGTCCTGTTCATTCAGACCATGAATGGGAGAATAGAGATAGACTCACATGAGGTAGGATTTTATAAGCAAAGCCTAGAAGTATATACATGTCTTTCACTCACATTCCATTGATCTGAAGTCAGTCACTTCATTATACCTCACTGCATTGGAGACTGGGAAATATATTTTAGTTGTGTGACCAGGAATAAGAGAACAATATGTATAATGGTGAACACTGCTCTCTCTCAGAGTAAATTTTAGGTAGGCCACCTAACAGTACCCTAGCCATACCCTCCAAATTTGTTGAAAATGTCCAAACCAAATATATTATTTATGAAATATTAATAAATATGAACATAGATTCAATATCAGAGAGGAAATTAAAATTAGATTGCTAATCCTTTTCTCAATTGAAAACGATCAACATGAAATATACTGAGAGGATTTCACATAGTAAATGCGTAACTTTAAAGCAATACATGATTTTGTTCATTATGTGGATTAATATTTAAAGATTCTTTATAAGGGAAAACAATTTGAGAACAGATTTAAGAGAAACAACTCTAGGAAAAATTATTTTTATTTATTTATTTATTTTTTTAAAGATTTTATTTATTTATTTGACAGAGAGAAACACAGAGGGAACACAAGCGGGGGGAGTGGGAGAGGGAGAAGCAGGCTTCCCGCGGAGCAGGGAGCCTGATGCGGGGCTCGATCCCAGGACCCTGGGATCATGACCTGAGCCGAAGGCAGCCGCTTAACGACTCAGCCACCCAAGCACCCCGAAAAATGATTTTTAAAAATCAACTTTTCATTACTTAATGCCTGATTACCTGGTTGGAGGATTCCAGAATACTAGATTTTCAGCATATTTGCTCTGATGCCTCCAGTAAACATTTATGAATTCCACATGCCTCTCCTGGAAAAGAGAAATGACAGAAATATCAAATATCTAACATAGTTAAAAAAGAGTCTAAAAATTCTTTGTTGAAGATTTATTTAAGAGACAAAGCATGAGCTGGGGGTGGGGGAAGGGGAAGGGCAGAGGGAGAGGGAGAGGGAGAAAAATCCTCAAGCAGACTCTCTGCTGAGTGTAGAGCCTGTTGTGGGATTCAATCCCAGGATCCTGAGATCATGACCTGAGCCGAAATCAAGAGTCAGATGCTTTAATGACTGAGTCACACAGGCGCCTCTAAAATTGTTTTAAAATAGTGAAATGCTATTTAACAAATTCACTGTACTCTCCCTGGCATGACTAATTAAGTATTGGCTATAATAGTTTTCAGTACCCTGTTGTTTATGAGCTGTGAATGAAAACCCATGGTAGGTATTTTCCCCAACATCACATCAGGACAGACTTGATTTTCCCAATCATTGGTTCAAGGAAGCAGGTTTAAAAAATTTTCATATCAAGAGAAGCTTTAGGATTATACTTATTTGCTTCTTGGGAATCAGGAATTTTCTTTGTTCATCTTTTCTGATTTATCTTTTGTTTCTCTTTTCCATTATTCTTGCTTGGGTTATAGGGTAGAGATGGAACAATGGTGATGGCAGAGATAGGCAGGCATATCATTTAAAAATATTTGTTTACGAGAAAAATATGGGATGATTCCTTTAAATTTGTGGCTAACTTTTTTCTTTCCTTCACCTTTTTTAGAGTTTGCTATCTAAGTAAGATTGGCTTCCCAAATGGGCAGGTCTTGTGTATTAGAATTGATTGCTTGATTTCAAGGAAGGAAGCATCCTATTTGGTTCTTTTAGTTGAAGATTTGTGACCAAATTGGCAATCCTCAGTCTTTGGAACTATGATAGATACTGAGAAAGGCTCGATGGAACATTTCTAGGCCATACTTATATGGATAGTAGCAGAAAGCCTTTTCCTATGAAGTCAGGAATGGGAAAAATTATGCTGTTTGAAAGTATAACATTTGGTAATTAGATTTGGGTCAGCAGGAATTCTTTTTGTGGAAAAAGGTGGTTAATTTTAATGCATTATGCCAAGGTTCTTTTTTCAATCACCAGCGTATCTTATTGTTTATAAGTGAGTCTTTAGGTAGAGGCTTTGTATCTCTAGGAGTCTCCCCTGAAATGCAGAGGATCACAGGAGAGATAGTAAAATCATGCACTAAGAAAATTATTGGAAAAATATTAGATGGAGTAAGAGAATAAACATGCTAAGCGTTTCAAATGTATCAATCCACTGAATAATTGATGCTCAACCATCTAAATAATTGATATTCAATTCATCCAAAAATACATATGGTAGCTACACTTGCGGTGAGCATAATATATGTATAGAGATGTTGTACATCTGAAACTAGTGTAACATTGTAGGTCAGCTATCCTCAAATTAAAAAAATGTAATTATATGAAAGAAAATAATAGTAGTATTTCAATAAGAGGAATGTGGTTAAAATGTTATATTAAAAACAAATCAACTGTGTGCCTGCCACTATGTTAAAATCTGGTTATACACAGATAATTGAAACACTACCCCTGACTTCAAGGACTCACAGTCTGGTAGGCAAAACAGACAAGTAAACAAATAACTCATACAGCGCAAATACTTCTAAAGCTTATGAAGTTTGTATGCCTGTTTCCATTTCACAGAAAGAAAATTACTGTGGCCCAAAGAAGATAATCTTATTGACTTAAAGGTGGGCCCAGAAAGGGTAGACACAAAAATAGTCCAGTGCCTGGAAACTAATAGGTTCTCAGTAAATATCTATTCATGACATCTTCTACCTTGTGCTTAATACAAGGGTCAGTTTTGCCTATCACTTATGGGAGTAAAAAAGGATTTATAGGATTATATTTCAGTTTTTCCACTTATAAATTACACATTCTGATTCTGTAGAATATAGTCAGATATATTTAACAACCTGTAGAGCATGGACATTGATCAACAAGAATGAACACAGCCATAGCACTTAAGCAGAATCCTGGAGATCCCATGTTATGACAAGCAATATGCCTTTATTTTTAGATAGTAGGGATCACTAGGCTCTGGGAGATGGAGGGGTGCAAAGGCATAGGAGACTAGGGTATTGGTGGGTCACCTGGGAGGTGTCAGGTAGCAGCTATTTGCTAACTTATAGAAAAATGTCCAAATATTTTAACAACTGGTTTGGCCATTCTGGTTTGTAGGGGTGAATGTCAACCTGAGAATGGGAATGTTCCTCAGAAAGAATAAATGAAACTTTAAGTTAGAAGAGTCAACGTTATTGTGAAAATTGATGTACATTAAACTGAACTAGATTTTTTTTTTGGAATCTGGATGATTTTATGATTCTTAGAATTATTTAAAAACTAAAGATCAGCCACATTTAGATATTAATTAAGAACAACATGGTAGATCTAGTATTTTGAATTTCCACTCACATGGAAAACTTGACAATTCAAGTTTTGAATGTCTGCAATATGTTAGGCCTAGAGAAGATAGGGAAGGATGTGGTAAAAAAACAACTACCATTTCCGACCACAAAGGATTTTGAATATAACAAAAGACACAAGAATGTGCATACATATATGAAAAGTCAAATAATATTAGAAGACTTAAATGAAAATTCAACATGACACCATAAAAATATTATAAAGAAATTTTATTGCTGCCCTAAAAAGATGTGTATAGTTTTTGACTTATCTAAGCATAGATGTGAGATTTTTGGCAACAGGAGTAGTTAAAGAAAACCTACTGATCAGTGTGGGTCTTGCACTCATCCCAGAAGGAAAAGCAGTAGTTGAAACTACAGATCTTTTGAAACAGGTGGACAATGTGGAAATTTCATAATTTGGAGCTACCTGAGTAGACCAATTATAACTAAAGTGGAAGCATTAGTAATTTGGAATAGGACATAAAAAAGTTAGGACAAAATAAAAATAGGACCAGATAATAGAGCACTAGAATGTCTATCTAAGGACTGTGGAGCACAGACTATCCAGAAATTCTTTTGAGCAAAGGCATGACAATAATTAAAAATTATATCCCCAAATTACTAATGTTCACTTGCCAGGAATGGCTCAGAATTTTATTGTGTTTGGTATAAAAGTCAAAAGTTAGCATCACAATCTAAATTAAATTTCTTTTATCTATTGCATTATTATATATATAATATTTCTGGGAAATAAAGTTGAGAGGTAGACCATATAAACAGTAATTTCCCCATTTTATAGAAGTAAAACATATATATGTGTGGATGTGTGGGTGTATATATATAGAGAGAGACAGAGAGAGATTAAAAGATTAAATGAGTTCTATATTACACATTTCAGTTGTAAAAGCACACAATTCAGTTATGAAAGAGCTTAGTCTAAAACCCAGGTTTCTACATACCAGCTCAGAGATCCCAAATTGTGGATTTAAATTGTAGAAATTGGATGGGGACATAAAAATTCATTATTACTCTTGCTGTTAGACCCAGAATCTTTAATTTTCTCTCCATCTGGCTCAGTGGGTAGTAAAAACTGGGAATAGAAAGTCGAATAATTGTAACCACCATTCTTAACCACATATGCCACATGACTTCTTAGAAAGTTTCTCTGACCAAAAGTAAACTCACCAACTGTTTATTTAGAAGAAAAGAGTTAATGCCTTTATGTTTCTGAAAATTTTTATGAGTAACAGAGTAGGAGAACCCAAGGGCAAGGATAGACTATCTTGCATCCTGGAGAGACAGTTCTAGCTTATGAAAATGTTCTGGAGAGGACTTTTCCCATCTTCCTGGACCCAAGAAATTAAAAGTGCTCTAAAGGTGGGATGAGCCTTCTCTTCTCTCCAAGACTGATAAAGCACACTGGTCTCTGTGGCCAGAGGAGCAAAGACACTTCCTCTGGAAGCCCAGGGAGGGAACTGAAAAGTTGCCATGTAGCAAACTATTATTTTGCTGGATTGGTGCCACTTAAACATACATTACGCACCTGAGCCGTAAGGTTTATAGAGCCTTGAGGAAGTATGCAAAGAAAAATAGTAACATAACTAAGTGACATAGCAGCCAGAAAAAAGAAGCAGAAAACCCAGAAAAGGCAATTTCTTTTTAACAGGAGTGTGAGAGGAGATAGCTCGATTTGAATAATAGCTCTGATGGTAAAGTTTACGTGTCATCTTGACTGCGCCACGAGGTGCCCACATATTTGGTCAAACATTATTCTGGTGTACCTGTGTGAGGTTGTTTTTGGATGAGATTAACATTTAGATCAGTAAACTGAGTGGAAGCAGATTGCCCTCCCTCATGTGGGTGGACATCATCCAATCAGTTGAAGGCCTGACTAGCACAAATACCTTCGAACTGGGATATTGACGTTTTTATGCTTTTAGACTAGAAATAAAATATTGGCTATTTCTGGGTTTTAAGCCTGCCAGCCTTCAGACGTGAAACTCTACCATCATGTCTCCTGGTTTTGTATCTGTGTGTGGGGTGTGTGTGTGTGTGTGTGTGTGTATTTTGTGTCTGTGTACACCCCATAGTTTCTGTTTCTCTGGAGAACCAGATCAATACAATAAATAGCGCATGTTAAAAAAAGAAAAACTAAAATGCCCAATTCCTTTTATTTTAAATTTTGGGCAACTGAGTTGGAAAGGAGGTGACTATTGAGAACTTAGTGGCCTTAATTACTGATCAAAAGGGTGAAACATATCAAAACTACAGTGAAAAATACAAAAAGAAGCAAATTATGAGGGAAAGGATAAGAATATTAGAGGATGTGTCTATGAGACTTGATATGCCAAAAGTGAAAGTTGGAGAAAGAGAAAAAAAAAAAAGCAATAGAAGAGAGACACTAATTTCATAAATAAGTAAAATAAAATGACACTGAATTGAAGAAAGGCTTGAGTTGGCAAACTGAAAGAGTTCAATGCAGTCTAGGAACATCTGATAAGGAAAGTCATACAGATGGGCATATGCTTATAAAATTCAGAGAATCTAAAATTTAAGAAAAAATGTCTTAAAAGCTTTAAGACAGAATGAGTAATTCACAAATGAAGAAGAATCCAATTAGAATCGGGCCTTTTATGTCCAATATGGGAAGCTACACAGTAGCAATGCTTTCTACAGGCTGCTCAGAGAAAAGAACTATAACTTAAGAATCTTGTACCATCGGGACACCTGGGTGGCTCAGATGGTTAAGCGTCTGCCTTCGGCTCAGGTCATGATCTCAGGGTCCTGGGATCAAGTCCCACATCGGGCTCCCTGCTCCTTGGGAGCCTGCTTCTCCCTCTGCACTCTCTCTCTCTCTCTCTCTCTCTCTGTCTCTCATGAATAAGTAAATAAAATTAAAAAAAAAAAAAGAATCTTGTACCATGATAAGATGTCATGAACATGTTGGAATAAATATATTCAACCTTGAGAAAAAGACTGAGACCAACAAATAAAACACAGAGACATCAGTGAGGTCACTGACATGAGGAATTCTTAATCTCAGGAAACAAACTGAGGGTTGCTGGAGTGGTGGAGGGTGGGAGGGATGGGGTGGCTGGGTGATGGACATTGGGAAGGGTATGTGCTATGGTGAGCGCTATGAATTTTGTAAGACTGTTGAATCACAGACCTGTACCTCTGAAACAAATAATACATTATATGTTAAAAAAAAAAAAAGAAGAAGACGAAGATAGCAGGAAGGGAAAAATGAAGTGGGGAGAATCGGAGGGGGAGATGAACCATGAGAGACTATGGACTCTGAGAAACAAACTGAGGGTTCTAGAGGGAAGGGGGCTTGGGGGATGGGTTAGCCTGGTGATGGGTATTAAAGAGGGCACGTATTGAATAGAGCACTGGGTGTTATACACAAACAATGAATCATGGAACACTACATCAAAAACTAATGATGTAATGTATGGTTAATCACCATTAACATAATAAAAAAACCAGAAACATCAAGATAGTTGAAAATAAAAAAGGAAAAATGATAAGCAAAGTATTTAAAGGAAAATATAATAATCTGGAACTAAACACTAATTTCAACAAAACAGAGAGAGTTGGTCGTGGATGGAAAAAAAGATTAAGCAATATCATCCTGAAGTTCTCATCTGGGTCTGACTAGAATGAGGAAGCAAAGCATTTTAAAATCTCTATTGCAGTGGAGAAGAAGCAGTAAAGAGAAATAGCTTTTTGCTTGTCTTTGCATAAAATTAGAGAAACCTGTTTGACTAAGGATGTTGAAAAAGAAAGATGCACACCAATGAATTGGGAATATTTGATCAAGTCAGCAGAAATAAGAAACAAGGAGGAAAATAAATAATAAACATAGAGTAAAAGGGAACAAATAAATCAAGCATACTAGTTGTTAGTGCTAATTAAGAATGTACATGGGGCGCCTGGGTGGCTCAGTCGTTAAGCGTCTGCCTTCAGCTCAGGTCATGATCCCAGGGACCTGGGATCGAGCCCTGCATCGGGCTCCCCGCTCAGCGGGGAGTCTGCTTCTCCCTCTCCCACTCCCCCTGCTTGTGTTCCCTCTCTAGCTGTGTCTCTCTCTGTCAAATAAATAAATAAAATCTTTAAAAAAAAAAAAAGAATGTACATACTGGGCAATTCTCTCAGGTACCCTCCCTCTTTGGGAGCTTTGTAGTTTATCACTCAATAAACCTTGCTTTGCTGCCTCAAAAATAAATTAATTAATTAAATGAAAAAAAAATGAACATACTGGTGCATATCAAACAACATATCAGCTAAATATATAAAGCAAAACCATCATAATGTATGAAGTGGATACAAATACAATTATAGTGAGAGAAATATATATATATTTCTTCAGAATTAGCAATGAGAAAATGATGAATAAGGACAGAGGGGAATTATATAATCAACAACTCAATTTCATATATAAATCAAAATTTTTAATTACTCTAAAAGCAAAGATAGAATTGTTGGCATGTCTAAAACAAAAAGTTACCTCAATCAGTGATCATGTGTTTGACCATAGATAAAAACCTTAGTAATCTTAAATCAAAGTGGAGAATTTTATTGCCACCTTTTCTGATCCTAACACAGTAAAATTATAAATGAATAATAAAAAAGTGATCTAAAAGCTTAACTACTGGGAAGTAGGGTAAGACTCCTAAATACCATTTGTTTAAAAGAGTAAATGAGATTATGGAATGAAAATGAGATTACTTTATTTATTTATTTTTAATTTTTTGAGATACTTTAGAATCAGACCTATGGGATACAGCTAAAGCTAGGCTCAGGAAAATTTAACGCTATAAATTCATTAATTAGTAGAGTAAGGAAAGTAAAATAAAGGGACTTAGTACTAATCAAATGAAATTATGAATGCAAAAATAAAACAAAAAATAAATTTGGAGAGCACTGGTAAATATAAAATCTGAAAAAATACAACATGAAATAGTAAGAATGTATAAATGTATTCAAAAATGTTTCTTCAATAAAGCTGGTAAACTTATTCAGATTCAAATTAAGAAAAACAAAGAGCTATTAAACAAAATCGAAACTAGAAATGAAAAATAGAAACATAATCATAGATAATAAAAACATTATAGGAGAATATATATCTATCTATATCTATATCTATCTATCTATCTATCTATATATACCTTGAAATTCTAGAGAAATGAATGATTCTCTGGTAATCACTACTGAAGAAGTTTAATCAAAGAAGTAGAAAATCTGAGTAGATGAATTGGATAGGATAGACTGAAAAGCTGTTTAAAGGTCTTCCAGTGGAAGCCCCAGGTTCTGGTGAACAGGGGACACTGCACTTCAGGGAACCATAGGACCTCTTCTTCATAAGGCCACTACTTTCAAGAGCAGGAGACATAGCTGATTCTACACAGAGAAACAGATCCAGAGTTAGACAAAATGAGGAGACAGAGAAGTATATCCCAAGTGAAAGACCAGGACAAAAATCACAAGAAAAGAGCTAACGAAAATGGAGATGAGTAATATGCCTGGTAGATAATTTAAAGTAATGGTAATAAAGATACTCACCGGACTTGAGAAAAGAGTGGAGGACCTCAGTGAGATCCTCAATAAAAAGATAGAAAACAAAAAAATCAGAGATGAAGAACTCAGTAACTGAAATTGAAAATACACTAGATGGAATAAATAGCAGACAGTAGAAAAAAAAAAGAGAGAGAGAGAGAGAAAGGAATCCAAGCATATCACTAAAGAAAGCCAGCCAACCGCAAAAGAAAAGAGCAAGAGAAGAAAGGAACAGAGAAAAACTACAAAAACAACCATAAAACAAGTAACAAAATAGCAATAAGTACATATCTATCAATAATTACTTTGAATGTAAATGGACTAGTTGCTCCAATCAAAACACATAGGGTGACGGTCATTCTGGGTCATTTCAGACTTAAAGATACATGCAGATTGAAAGGGAAGGAATGGAAAAACATTTCTCATGCAAATGGAAGCAAAAAGAAAGCCAGGGTAGCAATACTTATACTGGACAAAATATACTTTAAAAGAAGATTGTAACAAGAGACTAAGAAGGACACTATAAGGGACACCTGGGTGGCTCAGTCGGTTAAGCGTCCAACTCTTGATTTCAGCTCAGGTCATGATCTCAGGGTTGTGAGACCAAGCGCTGCATCAGGCTCTGTGCTGGACATGGAGCCCGCTTGGGATTCTCTCTCTCTCCCTCTTCCTCTGCCCTTAAATCCCTGCTTGTGCTCTCTGTCTCTCTACCCCTCCACAAAAAAAGGACACTATAAAATCGTAAAGGGAAAAATACTGCAAGAAGATATAACAATTATAAATATGTACCCAACATGGAAGTACCCAAATGCATAAAGTAGCTATTAACAAACATAAAGGAAGTATTTGCTAGTAATACAATAGTAGTAGGGGAGTTTAACACCCCACTTACATCAATGGATAGATCATCCAAAAAGAGAATCAACAAGGAAACAGTGGCTTTGAATGATACATTGGAGCAGAAAGCTCTAACAGATATTTTTAGAACATTCCATCCTAAAACAGCAGAATACACATTCTTTTAAATACACATGGAACATCTCCAGAATAGATCATGTTGGGCCACAAAACAAGTCTCAACAAATTCAAAAACACTGAAGTCATACCATGCATCTTTTTTAACCACAACTTTATGAAACTAGAAATCAACTACAAGAAAAAATCAGGGAAGACCACAATTACGTGGAGGTTAAATAAGATGCTACTAAACAATGAATAGATCAACTAAGATCAAAGAGGAAATAAAAAAAATACACTGCATCTGAAACGAAACTATATGTTGGCTAATTGAATTAAAATAAAAAATTAAAAAATATACATGGAGACAAATGAAAATGAAAACACAGTTGTCCAGAATCTTTGGGATGCAGCAAAAGCTATTCTATGAGGGAAGTTTATAACAATACAGGCCTACCTCAAGAGGCAAGAAAAATCGCAAATAACCAAACTAAACCTTACACCTAAAGGAGCTAGAAAAATAAGAACAAACAAAACCCAAAACCAGTGGAGAGAGGGAACTAATAACATTAGAGCAGAAATAAATGAAATAAAAATTTAATAATAATAGAACAGAACAAAGAAATCAGGAGTTGTTTCTTTTAAAGATCAACAAAATTGATAAACCTTTAGCCAGATTCATCAAAAAACAAAAAAATGAAGAGAAGACTCAAATAAAATATGAAAGAGGAGAAATAAGAACCAATACCACAGAAATACAAAGTATTACAAGAGAATGTTATGAAAAATTATATGCCAACAAATTGGACAACTAGAAGAAATAAATAAATTCCTAGAAATGTATAACCTTCCAAAACTGAATCAGGAAGAAATAGAAAATTTGCGCAGATCAATTACTAGCAGTGAAATTGAATCAATAATCAAAAAACTCTCAATAAACAAAAGTCCAGGATCAAACGGCTTCATGGCTGAATTCTACCAAACATTTAAAAGGTTAATATCTATTCTTCTCAAACTATTCCAAGAAACAGAAGAAAAAGAAAAGCTTCCAAATTCATTCTGAGGCCAGCATTACCCTGATACCAAAACCAGATAAAGATACCACAATAAAGAGAACTACAGGCCAATATCCCTGATGAACAATAGATGCAAAATCCTCAAATAAATATTAGTATCCAACTGTAAAAACTGTATCCAACAACATTAAAAAAATCATTCACAACAATCAAGTGGGATTTATTCCTGAGTTGCAAGAGTGGTTCAATATTTGCAAATCAATCAGCATGATATATCACATCAACAGGAGAAAGGATAAGAACCAGAAGATCATTTCAATAGATGCAGAAAAGCATTTGACAAAGTACAACATCCATTCATGATAAACACCCCCAACAAAGTAGGTTTAGAGGGAACACAGCTCAACATAATAAAGGCCATTTATGAAAAACTCACAGCTAACATCATACTCAATGGTGAGAAACTGAGAGCTTTTCCTCTAAGATCAGGAACAAGACAAGGATGTTCACTGTCACCACTTATTCAGCATATTATTGGAAGTCCCAGCTACAGCAATCAGATGAGAAAAAGAAATAAAAGCATCCAAATTGGCAAGGAAGAAGTAAAATTGTCACTAACTGCAGATGACATGATACTATATATAGAGAAAATCCTAAAGTCTCCATCAAAAAACTGCTAGAGCTGATAAATGAATTCAGTAAGGTCACAGGACACAAAATCAATATACTGAAATCAATTGCATTTCTGTACACTAATAATGAAACAGCACAAAGAGAAATTAAGAAAACAATCCCATTTATAACTGCATCAAAAATAATAAAATACTCAGGAATGAACTTAAGCTTGGCCAAAAAATATAAAACATTGTTGAAAGAAATCGAAGATGACACAAATGGAAAGATACTCCATTCTCATGGATTGGAAGAAAAAATATTTTTAAAATGTCCATACCTCCCAAGCAATCTACAGATTTAATGCAATCCCTATCAAAATACCAACAGCATTTTTCACAGAATTCGAATAATCCTAAAATTTGAATGGAACACAAAAGATCCTGAGTAGCCATAGCAATCTTGAAAAAGAACAAAACTGTAGGTATTACAATTCCAGATTTCAAGATATACTGCAAAGCTGTGGTAATCAAAACAGCATGGTACTGGCACAAAAACAGATATATAGATCAATAGAACAGAATAGAGAGCCCCCAAATAAACCCATGGTTATATGATCAATTCCTCTTTGACAAATGAGACAAGAATATTTGATGGGGAAAAGTCTCTTCAACAAACAGTGTTGGGAAAACTTGAATAGCCACATGTAAAAGAATGAAACGGGACCACTATCTCACGTCATACACAATAGTAAACTCAAAATGGATTACAGACCTAAATGTGAGACCTGAAATGATAGAAATCCTAGAACACAGCACAGGCAGTAATTTCTCTGAAATTGGCTGTAGTAACATTTTTCTATATATGTCCCCTGAGGCAAGGGAAACAAAAGCAAAGATTGGGACTACATCAAAATAAAAAGGTTCTGTACAGCAAAGGAAAAAATCAACAAAACTAAAATGGAACCTACTGAATGAGAGAAGATATTTACAAATGACATATCTGATAAAGGGTTAGTATCCAAAATATATAAAGAACTTACACAACTCAACACACATACACACAGGGGCGCCTGGGTGGCTCAGTCATTAAGCGTTTGCCTTCAGCTCAGGTCATGTCTCTCACACACACACAAAACAAATAATCCAGTTAAAAAATGGGCAGAAGACATGAACAGACATTTCTCCAAGGAAGACATACAGATGGCCAACAG
The DNA here is from genome assembly GCF_964656455.1 of Halichoerus grypus. Taxonomy (NCBI): domain Eukaryota; kingdom Metazoa; phylum Chordata; class Mammalia; order Carnivora; family Phocidae; genus Halichoerus; species Halichoerus grypus. The sequence goes on along the minus strand of NC_135713.1, from coordinate 25,970,909 downwards.
ACATATGAGAAGATGCTCATCACTCACTATCAGGGAAATGCAAATCAAAACCACAATGAGATATCATCTCACATCTGTCATAATGGCAAAAATAAAAAACACTAGAAACAACAAGTGTTGGTAAGGATGTAGAAAAAAAACCCTCATGCTTTGTTGATGGGAATGCAGACGGCTGCACTCACTGGGGGAGACAGTATGGAAGTTCCTCAAAAAGTTAAAAATAGAATTACTATAAGATCCAGTAATTCCTACTACTGGGTATTTACCCAAAGAATACAAAAACACTAATTCAAAAGGATATATGCACCCCTATATTTACTGTAGCATTATTTACAATAGTCAAACTATGGAAGCAGCCCAAGTGTCCATCAACTGATGAATAGATGAAGATGTGGTATATATATGCAATGGAATTATTCAGCCACAAAAAAGAATGATATCTTGCCATTTGCAACAACATGGATGGAGCTAGAGAGTATAATGCTAAGTGAAATAAGTCAGTCAGAGAAAGACAAATACCATATGATTTCACTCATATGTGGAATTTAGGAAACAAAACAAATGAACAAAGAAAAACAGAGACAAACCAAAAATCAGACTCTTAAATATAAAGAACAAACTTATAATTACCAGAGGGGAGGTGGGAGGGGGATGGGAGAAATAGGTGATGGGGATCAAGAGTACACTTATCATGATGAGCACTGAGTAATGTATAGAATTGTTGAATCACTATATTGTACACCTGAAACTAATATAGCACTGTATGTTAACTATACTGGAATTAAAATAAAAAACTTTAATAAATAAATAAATAAAAATACAAATAAAAAAAGAAATGTATAAAAGATAAAGATGTGCTGAAACCTGGGTGTTGTGTATCCAATGCTATTTCATCTCAGTGGTAGTGGGTGGGACAGTTACAGAGGCCTGATGAGCACCATAAGAATGGTCATAGATAGCAGTCAACCAGAACTTTGTTTTACTTTGTAGTCCTCTAGTAGTTTGAAAGAAACACTGAATTTGCAACAGAAACATTTGTTCTGTGAATTAGTCATGCTTTCTTTTAGTTAGAAAAACAAGTTATATAAAATTGAATTGCTGAGAAAACATTAATATAAATGAAAGGAAAACATAGGAACCCTAAGACTTTTACAGCCAACGGTCAAATAACGAGTATTTGAATTGAAAGGTATTAGTTTTTATGGTACAGTAATTTAGAATATTTAGGTATTTAGAAGATACCCTTCCCCTGCCTTTATGTTTAGAATTGGAAAATAGGAGATATAAAGATCAATTTGGAAAAGCCTGCACAAAACTTTAAAGTTTAGTTGTAAATACTTGAGAAGTGGGCCCAGGACAATGATTATGCCCTCAGTTAATTTGGACAAATTCAGGAGAAAAAGGATTACTCAAACCATAATTAAATTTTAAACTTTTCCATTTAATATATTGGTTTTATACATTTAGGTTGTAAATTCCATGTAGTGATGGATAATTTGTTGTCTTTTTCCCTAATAGGATTCATTATTGATTTTAGGACTTAAATTAGATTAAAGAATAAGTACAAACATAATTGTTCCAGCTTGAGAAGAATGACAAGTATTGTGGAAGGATTTTTTTAATGTATACTACAAGTGATCATAGTTTTTCTTTATAATAAAGAAAAACAACAACCATAGTAATTGTTATAGGTGGTAGTACATATGAATAATGCAGTTAGGTTAAACACAATTTAGTGATCTTTGTGTTATACAGCATTTTTAAAATTGCTTTTTTGTTTCCAATAAGCATGTGTGTCATTTTTTTTTAAAGATTTTATTTATTTATTTGAGAGAGAATGAGATAGAGAGAGAGCATGAGAGGGGGGAGGGTCAGAGGGAGAAGCAGACTCCCTGCTGAGCAGGGAGCCCGATGCGGGACTTGATCCTGGGACTCCAGGATCATGACCTGAGCCGAAGGCAGTCGCTTAACCAACTGAGCCACCCAGGTGCCCCTCATTTTTAAACATAAGACAAATTGCTTCTAATTTTAGTGATGATCAGAGGAAATTAATGAGAAGCATTTGATTTTGTATGTCATGTAAACCATATTAGTTTTGTTCTGTTTTGATATCTGATGTATTGTAGGAAATACAGTGTTCAATAACCTAAATTGTATTTTACACTGCTTAAATGGGCTTAGCCAAGGGATGGAGTAGATGAGAAGGGGAGAGAAAGAGGGAAATCCCAAAGGGGTAATTTGATTTCTACAATGAAATAGCAGATTACTACAGCTTTACTAGCAAAAAGATAAGAATAAGTGATAGCCAAGCAGCATGGGTATCATCTGGGAGTGTTCTAGAAATGCAGGATCTCAGATACCACCCCAGACCAAATGAATCAGAATGTGCATTTAATAAGATTTAATAATCATATGATTCCTATGGATATTTAGGTTTGAGTAGCCCTGGTTAAGGTACCCCTCCCCTACAATATTTATAAGTACTTTCTGCATTCATGGTATTTTGCTAGGTAGGGAATTCTACTCAGTTTAAAGCCTAATAGCCTGGTGCTTGCATTTAGATAAAAGGCTTTAAGTCTTAAACTACGAAGACACAGAGCTTCTATGTAATCTAAGGCATTATTGAATAAAAGGGAGAGATGCATGCACCAAGACCTCTATTTCCTCTGAAACTGAGCCATAGAAGTGATGACTATTCCACATATAAGTAAGACAATTTCTTCAGTAATACAGAACAAAGTAATATAAATTTGTTGGATCTTGGATTTAGCTTATTGTTAGAAGTTCTGGCCATAAAAGTCATTATGCAAGTTTGAATGGATCTTATGGGGGATGTCAGTTTTTACAGATACCTGTCTCCCAAGAATGAGTGCTCTATCTGCCGAGTGGGAAAGGGCATTCTTCTGAAATCCTGGCTCCTTTGGCTAAAAAGAATATTTGTGGCATGACTGTGTTTATTTAGACTGCCTGAGATTACTCCATTAGTTATTCGTTTTAAACTCATGATAGGAAAGATGAATTTTAAGGAAAATCTTTAAATTATGCACATATGGGTTTGTGAATTAAGTATTCCATTATCATTGCCTGAGGACATTTGAAGAACTGTTGATATGTTTCAAGGGTATAACAATCACTAAATGCAGGACAATAGAGGATTATTAACCTAAATATTCTAGAAAAATATTAGCAGATTGAATTATGTTACTGTAAGCCAGACTTCTGACAACTTGAAATCTATTGATGCAATTTGTGTTTACATTAAATAGTTGGTTTTATTTAAATGGGAACTTCTTCCTCCAAAATTCCATCTCATGTGTAGTGTGTATGATGCAAAGTAGATACTGTAAATATCAACGTGTTGGTCTTAACAGTGCAATTTAAGCAATTTTTTTCAACACTTTGGTTTAATTTTTTTCCAAGAAATATCAACTCTCTATTAAAAATCTTTCTACTTGCCTAATACGCTAAATTTAATGAAACAAAGTGGCAGCTAAAGACCACCAGGAATAGATCTTTAATTGAACAAGTTTATTTTATTACTTGATACAGTAAGAAAAGATGCACACCATGGAATCATGGGGTGTCTCAGTAAAAAGGTTGTTATGGACTGAATGTATCCCCCAACCAAATTCATATGTGGAAATCCTAACCCCCAACACAATGATATTTGAAGATGAGGCCTTTAGGAGGTAATCAAGGTTAAGTGAGGTCATGAGGATGTGGTCCTCATGATGGGATTAGTGCCCTTATAAGAAGAGACACAGGCACCTAGGTGGCTCAGTCTGTTGAGGGTCTGAGTCTTGATCTCAGCTTGGGTCTTGGTCTCGGGATCGTGAGTTCAGGCCCTACATTGGGCTCTGCATTGGGCATGGAGAGTACATTAAAAAAAAAAAGAAGAAGACGAAGAGACACCAGAAAGCTTGTTCTCTCTCTCCACTATGTTATCTGCAAGTCAGAAAGAGAGTTCTTTTTTTTTCTCTATGGATTCTGCAGATTTTTATTACATGGTGATCATTCCATAATGCTCCTTTACTCCTTAAAAGCATTTTTTTTACATCATTCTTTTTTTTTATTAACATATAATGTATTATTTGTTTCAGGGGTACAGGTCTGTGATTCATCAGGCTTACACAATTCACAGCACTCACCATGATACATACCCTCCCTAATGTCCATCACCCAGCCAAGAAAGAGAGTTCTCACTAGAAACTAACCACGCTGACACCCTGTTCTTAGACTGCTAGCCTCCAGAACCATAAGGAAATAAATTTCAGTTGTTTAAGCTACCCAGTGTATGGTATTTTGTTATGGTGGCCTCAGCAGAATAATACAAGGGTGTTGAAAAGAATCTGTTTATAGCATTTTGGCTTTGGTTGGGTGATTTGAAGGGGGAATCTAAAAACGCAGGTTTGCTCTACCTAGGGTACTGTCAGAAAGTGGGGACAATTCCATAATTGATTTTATCAATAAGTGGATAGGGCAGACAAAAGAGTGGATAAAGCTGTAATTGGTACAGAAGTAGCAATTATTCAGATTAGCCAGGGGAGGGATGTTTTGGTATTTTATGGGTGGCACAGTGATCTTGATTTTGTTTATGCTTAATTGAATTATAAAGTGACATTACCAATCAGAGAAAGACAATTATCATATGATCTCACTGATATGTGGAATTTAAGAAACAAAACAGAGAATCATAGGGGAAGAGAGGAAAAAATAAAACTAGAGAGGAAGATAAACCGTAAGAGACTCTTAATCATAGGAAACAAACAGGGTTGCTGGAGGGGAGGGAGGTGGGGGATGGGATAACCGGGTGATAGACATTAAGGAAAACATGTGATGTAATGAGCACTGGGTATTATGTAAGACTGATGAATCACTGCCCTCTACCTCTGAAACCAATAATACATTCTATGTTAATTAATTGAATTTAAATTTAAAAAATGGAAAAAAAATAAAGTGACATCATTTTTGTCTCACACTGTCATGATCTCAGAGTGACCTTGTCTGATACTGGTATAATGTGAGATTTTTTTATGTCCAGCAGGGAAATACATGGCCTACCTGTGAACACAGTCAGCTTCTTAACAACAGTGAAGCTGAGCTGTATGTGCCAAACAAGTTCCCCGATTCTGATTCCCAGTTTCTTCTTTTTTGCTAACTAGAAAATTGGCTTCTAAATGTTTTAGAAGATTTATTTCTTCCAATAATAAAGAAATTTTATTTTTAAAAAGATATTTTTAAATTTAGGGTCTTTATTCAATAAGCAAATATTAAATAGATAATGAGATCATCTTATAAATCTTAAATTTCTTTCTTATGAAAGAAAGCTTAAATAACATCTAAATCAATGACTAACTTGATGCTGGCCTCCTCTCTTTGACATACCTGCCTAGGAGTTGCCCAGACCATACTGGAATATTTCCAACATAAGGAAATACTTGGCTACGTGAAACAGTGCATTCCATATATCAGATGTGAGCTACTCCTTGATTCCTTAAATCTTCCATCCATTGGCTGTTCTTGTACCCGTTCAAGCAATAGAAAACAAAACTAATGTTATTTATAGAAAAAATATTCTAATTAACACAAAGAAACCCACACAAACTAGTTCAAGTTGAGAAAGTCTTTTTGAAAGGCTACAACATGCCATCTCAAAGACATTGATAGAAAGAAAATTCTCATTGAATTAGGCAAATTAAGCCTCTTCCTCACATCTTCCATATATTCATATCATCCCTCTTTTCTGTTTCGCATGGAGTATCTTCCTCATTTGTTTATTCTTGCCCATCATCTCTTTCTGTTTCTCCTTTCACTCATGACTTCAGCCAGCAGATCACTTTGGCTTATCCTGGTACCAGTGCAAAAGAAACTGACATCCTCAATCCATAGTATATTTTATCTTAAGGAATTATGAACATCTGACTCAGTCTTGGGCCAGTTCAATTTTGAGGTGAGGGAATCCACTTGGATCATTACAGCCTACGAATTTCCTTTCTCTTGGTCTGATGGTCAGTCTCATATAATCATTTTCTTCATTCAAACTTGTATTCAAGGGTCAGCCTTGTATTCATTACAGAACCCTAATTCAAGGTTCAAATAATTATTTGGAAATATACCAGATTTAGGTAAAGGCTATGGAAATACATTTCGGAAAAGGAAATGCAAATAGTTCCTAAATATATGAAAATGCTTAACTTACTCATGATATAAATGTAAATAAAATGACACTATAATGCCATTTTTCACCTCTAGAATTGTTAAGAATTAAAATGTTAGATGTATTTGATAATATACTATGTTAGCGAGGCTGTGAGGAAATAGATCTTTTCATATATTACTGGTAGGAATGTATATTAGTACAGTTTCTATGGAGACTAATTTGGCAAAATGTATTCAATTTTCATCAATAGGAACTGAATAAGTACATTAAGACACTCATAAAATGAAAAACTATGTAAAAAATAATAAGAAAACACTTCATATACTGAAATGGAAAGATTTACAAGATGTATTGCTAAGTGAAAAAAATCCAACGCAAAACAGTATGTATAGTAGCATGCCATTTATATAAAATCAAGGGGTGGACAAATAACTTTATATGTATATATATTACATTAAAATTTCTGGAAGAACATATAAGGACTAAAAATTAGTAAGGAGCGATAGAAGATAAAAGTAGGCAAGAAACTTTTCACTTCTTTGTACTTTTGTATTTGAACTATATTAATATATCACTCATTCAAAAATGAGCTAAAAATAATTTTAGAATAGAATTTCTGATCACTACAAAAAATTTCACCTGTTTTAATGTGTATCTTCCCATATTCCTTCAGATACAATACAGAACAATAAAAGAACAAACAAACTACACATAACTACACTGCAAGCATAACTAGAAGACAGAAAACATTCAAACTTCAAATTACCTTTATATATGTATATATAAAAATTCAAGTGAGCTGTCTCTCATGTTCTTCCTGTAAGTCTGCAAGTCTTCATGGTGATCAGTAAAGGAAAAACTGCTGGAAAGAGTAGAAAAGAGCTAGTGATGGTCAAAGATTGATTTAAAACCAATACCACATAGAAGTTTCACCCTTAGGTTGAAATTATTGGAAAAGTAGGTCAGAGCACTGGCTACAGGAAAGAGATTTAAAAGTCCACACAACTCCAGGTGACAGTCTTTGTAATACGTTGCTTCTGGGGGAGGTAAAAAACAAAATGATAAGGGAAAGGTACTTTTGATGATTGGATGGTGAAGTATAAAGGTAGCAAAAGAGAAATGTTAGGGTGTCTCATGGTTCGTCTCCTCCTCTGATTTCCCCCCCTTCATTTTTCCCTTCCTTCTTTTAATGTCCTCCATGCTATTCCTTATGTTCCACATATAAGTGAAACCATATGATAATTGTCTTTCTCTGCTTGACTTATTTCACTTAGCATAATCCCCTCCAGTTCCATCCATGTCAATGCAAATAGTGGGTATTCATCCTTTCTGATGGCTGAGTAATATTCCATTGTATATATGAACCACATCTTCTTTATCCATTCATCTGTTGAAGGGCATCTTGGCTCCTTCCACAGTTTGGCTATTGTGGACGTTGCTGCTATCAACCATGAGACACTATGAACTCCGGGAAACAAACTGAGGGTTTCAGAGGGGAGGGTGGTGGGGGGTTGGGTTAGCCCAGTGATGAGTATTAAAGAGGGCACATATTGCAATGAGCACTGGGTGTTATACGCAAATAATGAATCATGGAAAACTACATCAAAAACTAATGAAGTGCTGTATGGTGACTAACATAACATAATAAAAATAATTAAAAAAATAAAGAAATATACATTTTCTTAATCAAAAAAAGAAAAGAAAGAAGAAAGAAAGTAAGAAAGGAAAGAAAGAAAGAAAGAAAGAAAGAAAGAAAGAAAGAAAGAAAGAAAGAAAGAAAGAAAGAGAAAGAAAGAAAGAAAGAAAAAGAAAGAAAGAAATGTTAGGGTCTTGCAAGCCAAAAAATAATCTAAAACTGGAAGACACACAATCCCTCCCCCACCTCCCCCAGCAACCCCCATACAAAATCCATTAGATAACTCTGCTCTGACATAAGAGGGCACCACTGAACTAAAAATTTTGTTTGCCACCACATACCCACAAATGAATAAGACAAAAGTGAATAAATCTATTCAAGGCTGCTTGCTATAGGATAACAAAATCAGAATCAAAATATTTCATTTGATGAGAATTTGTCCCCAGATAACATGAAGAAGATAAATTGTAGTAAAAGAACTCCAAATTGAATTTAGAATTCTAAACAAGCATTTACAAATATGAAAATATTAAAGACAGAAATGGACAAAAAGTAGTAAAAATCGAAAAGGATTGACTAAACTCATTAAAGACATAAAAAAAGAGAAAATGATCATAAATGTGATCATAGTGTACTCAAGGGAAAACAGACTAAAGTGAAATTTTTATGACATATTGAAGTAGGAAAACAAAAGATAATGAAAAATGACACAAAAAATAAAAAGGAACAGAGAGAAAGTGGTTGAAATGGAAGACAGGCAAAGAAAAATGTGTGTGTGTGTATGTGTGTGTGTGTGTGTGTGTGTGTGTGTATTGGAGTCCTTAAAGCAGAAAAAAAAAAAAACAATGGGATAAAACTAATATTTAAAACTAATCCAAAAGATGTTCCAGTAACAAATGAAGATCTGAATTGACATCTTGAAAAGGTTCGGTGGGTACCTGAGGAAAAGGGCCTGGAATGGCCAGCTTTGAGACATATCCTAGTAAACTTAGAATTCAAGATCTAGAAAAATTTTTTCTTAAGGCCTTCTATCAAAAATATCAAATGACTTACAAGAAGGGAAAAATAGACTGGAGTCAGACTTCTCCAAAACAACTTGCAAAATAATAGAGCAATGGATCAACAGTATAAAAATAAAACAAAACAGGGGAGGGAATGTGCTATGGTGAGCACTGTGAATTGTGTAAGACTGTTGAACCACAGACCTGTACCTCTGAAACAAATAATACATTATATGTTTAAAAAAAAGAAGAAGATAGTAGGAAGGGAAAAATGAAGGGGGGAATTTGGAGAGGGAGCCGAACCTTGAGAGACTATGGACTCTGAGAAACAAACTGAGGGTTCTAGAGGGGAGGGGGGTGGGGGGATGGGCTAGCCTGGTGATGGGTATTAAAGAGGGCACGTATTGAATGGAGCACTGGGTGCTATACGCAAACAATGAATCATGGAACACTACATCAAAAACTAATGATGTAATGTATGGTGATTAACATAATAAAATAAAAACAAACAAACAAACAAACAAAAAACTAGAAAGAAATTGTGAACCAAAGATTGTATTCAGATGTTAAGACAACAGAAGAACAGAATCTACTGGAGGATGGGTTTATCCAAATAAAGAGATGACTGAGAAAACTTCAGCAATGTGGTTTATGATAAACATTTGATATATTTCATTGCACATCTAAGACTAAAACAAATATGGCTACAAGGATGGAAGTATGACTTGAAATATTATAATTCTGAATATGTAGAAATGCTGTGAATAAAAAATGGGAAGATAAAAAAGAGTTAAAAATAAATAGGAGGGGCGCCTGGGTGGCTCAGATGGTTAAGCGTCTGCCTTCAGCTCAGGTCATGATCTCAGGGTCCTGGGATTGAGCCCCGCATCGGGCTCCCTGCTTGGCGGGGAGCCTGCTTCTGCCTTTACCTCTACTGTTCCCCCTGCTTGTGCTCTCTCGCTCTGTCAAATAAATAAATAAATAAATAAATAAATAAATAAACAAATAAATAAATAAAAATCTTAAAAATAAATAAATAAATAAATAAATAAATAGGAAAGAAGAATAAGCTCTGGTAGTATTTTCTATATATGGGAGTTGAATGAACCATTAAATCCTGACAAATCAGATAATAACAGACAACTAAAAAACTGAAAAATTTTTACTCCATATAGCAGATAAAGGGCTGATATCCCTAATGTATAAGGAACTCTTAAAAATTGAGAGGGAATGAACACCAAATGTCTGATAGAAAAGTGGGTAAAAGATAATTGACAATTTACAAAAAAAAAAAAAATCACCCTTAATGAAAAACCATTTCGGCCTCATTCATAAGTAGAAAAATATAAATTGAAAATACACAAAGATACTATTTTTCATCTTTCAGACTGGCAAAATTAAAAAATATGACAACATATATGTTGGGGGAAGCTGTGTGCAATCCAGCACTGTCATATATTGCTAGTGGGACAACTTCAAACATGCAAATCAGTACAAGCTTTGGAGAAGGGGATTTGGCAATATCTAACAAAAGTACTTATGCATTTACCTTTCAACCCACACAGCCCTTTATAGGAATCTATCCTGAATGTATACACCCAACAATTCAAAAATATATATGCACAAGGTTATTCACTATAACATTGTTTGTAATTACAGAATATGAGCAGCCACCTAAAGGGGAGCAGTTGAACAAATTATGGTATTTCTATCCAAAGGAGTACTATGCAACTGTGAAAAGAAAGAGGAAGATCTCTAAGCTGATACAGAATGATTTGGAGTATATACGATTTTTTAAAAAGCAAAATATAAAAGACTGTCTGGAATTTACTGACTTGTGTAAGAAAAAAAGGGGAATAGAAAGATACATGTACTTGCTTATTTATGTAATACAAAACACAGGAAACATAAACCAAAGACAGTTACCACCACGGGTGGTTAGGAATGGGTAGAAAAGAATGGGAGCTATAGGAATGGAGTAGAATGTATGGGTTAGGGGAGAGACAGTTCTCTAATTTGTATGTATTTGTATAGTTCTGAATTTTAGTACCAAGATGATGTTTCACATTCTAAAATGAATGAATGAATGAGTGAATGAATGAATGAAATCAACAAGGTTGGGGGAAAACCAAAATGGATCCAACAAAAACAAATGAGCCTAATTGTATTCCAAATGAGTAATATAACTACACTGAGTGGGAATGAGGTGGACTGATTCAAGGAATTTTCTTGCCCTGTATTTTGATTATATACCCTCAGGTTACATACAAAAAGAACTGTAAACAAATATTGATTCTAGTTAGTAGGTTTGTTTTTCACAGGGGTATAGGTTATTGATTCCGAAATATTTAAAGTATATTCTGGTACTGAACAAATAAGTAAATATGTTGTGGATTATGAGAGCCAGGTTTCTAATTGTCAGAGAAGTGAGTTACAGAAATGGAAAGGGAGAAGACTAGAATGAAGCTTTTGATGTTGTAATTGGAGGTGTCAGTGTAAATTCATGGTGTTAAAATATAATGATAGATATAGAAGTATGTATGTTTAGATATTTTCTATCTGTCCACTGAGATGACTTTGGCACAATGCACTCTAATACTAATAAGCATCCCTACCACCCATATAGTGGTTTCTAAATACTATTCTTCACTAAAAAGAACCAAGGATCATTAGAAAAATAAGTGATTCCAGAGCTAGTGTAGCAAAAGTTCAAGTTGAAATTAGAGTATCTTTTTTATGGGTGCCAGTAGGTAAGGAAGTGCTCAAATAGTGATGGAGACATAGCAAAAGGGCACAGGAACTAGTTTGAAGGGCTCTCACTGGCCAAATCTTGGATAGTTGAGCATCAAAATAAATAATGATAGATTAAAATCATAAATTTTTACATATATAAATACATAAATGAATATGTAAATAAAGGGGATACAAGAACACTCTTTCCAACTGTAAAATATCAAATAATAAATGTAAAAGAATGATGGGGTTGGAAAAAAATGAATCATCACCATAGTAATAAATGTTTCCATTAAGAATCATCAGTGGTGGGCGCCTGGGTGGCTCAGTTGGTTAAGCGACTGCCTTCGGCTCAGGTCATGATCCTGGAGTCCTGGGATCAAGTCCCACATCGGGCTCCCTGCTCAGCAGGGGGTCTGCTTCTCCCTCTGCCCTCTTCCCTCTTGTGCTCTCTGTCTCTCATTCTCTCTCTCTCAAATAAATAAATAAAATCTTAAAAAAAAAAAAGAATCATCAGTGGTTGGGTGATAGACATTGGGGAGGGTATGTGCTATGGTGAGCACTGTGAATTGTGTAAGACTGTTGAATCACAGACCTGTACCTCTGAAACAAATAATACATTATATGTTAAAAAAAAAGAAGAAGAAGAAGAGAGTAGGAAGGGAAAAATGAGGTGGGGGGAATCGGAGGGGGAGATGAACCATGAGAGACTATGGACTCTGAGAAACAAACTGAGGGTTCTAGAGGGGAGGGGCATGGGGGGATGGGTTAGCCTGCTGATGGGTATTAAAGAGGGCACGTATTGAGTGGAGCAGTGGGTGTTATACGCAAACAATGAATCATAGAACACTACATCAAAAAATAAATAAATAAATAAATAAAAATGGGGAAAAAAAAGAATCATCAGTAAAACTGGTGGACAAAAGTATACTGATGAGAAATGAGATTTTTACATAATCTCAAAGTATTTCTTCATAAAATACTTACTAGTTATTTTACTTAAAAAGAAAAATAGTAACTTTATGGTGGACAGTCCTGACAGACATCACCATAACCTAGGAATATTGTTATGAAGGAAATAAAATAAGGTGTGATGGTGTGATAGTCCCAGAGATGTATATGTGGAGTTGGTTGGGAAAGATCTTTCTGAGACAGACATGTGAAGTGATACCTGAAGAACGAGAAAGAGCCAATATTTGAAGAGCTAAGAGAATACCTCATAAAGAAATGCTTTGGATTTACAATAGATATCAAGGTGGACACTGTATTAGTAGACATTTCATCTACTGCAATAATATTTAGCTGAGTGCCAACTAGAAAATTATATTACAAGTTACTAAACATGAGAAGTATAGAATATTATTGAAATGAAAATTAAAATATATGGGATCTGTTCTTTTTACCACTATGTAGCTAGGTTTCATGTGCAAATTGCTAAAATTTTCTGACTTAATTTTATCTGTAGCAAGGGCAGTGAGTGGATAATCTCTAATGCTTCTTACACATTCAATATTTATGACTTTACAATCTTATGAAATCTCAATATTTATAATTTTATAATGTAATACATATAAATAGAGTCAAGTTGATGATAAAGAATAGACAATGTCTTAAAATCTTCCATTTTTAGCTATGAGCAGTTTCTGGGCTAGACAATACTTTGATCTTTAATAAGAAAGGAGGTATTTCCAGGACACCAAGAAATAAAAACTAGTCAAAGTGTTTCATAAACTCAAGCAGTACTTCAAACTTCAACAAAACTCTCCCTTTTCACTCTTTATTGATGACTTTATATCTTATTTAATGGAAAAAATATAAAAATTCAGGTGTGAATCTCTATACACTCCCAACAAACATACCAATTTATTAAAATCTGTGCCAATACTTGCTGCTTTAACTCCTGTTACAATGAATTAAATGTCCCTGCTTCTATCTACTCTCTTATCAACTTTCAAATATACAGTACAGTATAATTAACTATATTAGTCATGTTGTCCATTATATACCTAGAACTTATTTACTTTATGATGTAAGTTTGTACCTTTTGGTCACCTTCACCCACTTCCCTCACTTTTACCCTCGACCTCTGACAACCACCAATCTGTTCTCTGCTATTGTGAGTTTCTGTTTAGATTCCCATGAGATCATGCAGTATTTGTTTTTCTCTGATTTGTTTGAACTAGCATAATGCCCTCAAGGTCCATCCATATATGTTCCACATTCCACATCCACATTCCACTATATGTTTGTATGTATATAGCACATTTTCTTTATCCATTCAACACTCAGGTTGTTTCCATGATTTGGCTATTTTAATAATGCTACAATATCTTTTCAAGACTGTGATTTCACTTCTTTTAGATATATCCAGTAGTGAAATTGTTGGATTGTAGATGGTGAGCATCTTAAGGACAGAAACCATATGCTGGTTTTCTTGATATTACCACTGCATAGCACAGTACTTGGTAACTAACTAGTAAACAATCAACAAATATTTAATTAGCTAGACTGAATTAAATCCATAGGCATTAAGATATGGAAGAATGTTAGGATATGGAAGAATGTTAATTCATCTCCCCCCATCCTAACATTAACACAATACACATAGGGAAAAGAGGCATTCTTCTATTATTAAACTCTCATCATATATCCTTAGGCTTTTTTCTTGAGATATGTACCTATATAGCCTTTGAGCTGACTCAATATATTGTTTGCTGAGAGAATATGGGAGCTAGCAGGAGTCTCCCCTCAGTAGCTGGATTCCCCAGTCTGTAGCAGGTAATGGAGTGCCTGACAGAATGCAAATGAAACTGTATGGGTGTAGCTATCTTTTCGGAGCCAATGGACACTGAGAGGGTAGAATGGGGTCCATTAATTTGAAATGCATGTTAATGTGGTGATTCACGTCAAAGATAAGCTTGCTTTCATAAATAGTCCTTCTCTCCCCAGTAAATAGGCTAGAGAAGATGACTTTCTGACAGGAATGAGACTTCAGGACTGGGGCACTCCTAAATGAAGGGGCCTATTTAGTTAATTATGGGGCCAACTTGTGAATGTGCTGCTAGAGGCTAGAAATGAATACTACCCCTTGTGCTAAAGGACCAGTAGATGATGGTGTCAGCCAATTTCAGCCCTGTTTGGGAAGAGCCCACACTTCCTTGGGTAATCAGCCCAACTGTTAGGACTATTTAATAATTAGAGAACCCACATTTTGGTCAGAGCTAACAAGAAGTAGAGAGCAAAGAAGGGGGGTGATTTTTTTCATCTCTTTCAAAAGAGAATGTTCATGAGTATATGTGTGTTCTGGGTTGGGAGGCAGACTTGTGTCCTGAAGATTGGGAATGTTCTACTCCGGGGTATCCAAACAGATTACAATTCAGCATATGGCATTCTAGCTCTGTGTTCTGTTCACAAATTTTAAGGAAATAATATAAACCAAAATTTCTATAGGACTTGACATTTCCTATAGAAAATTCCATATTTAGGACACATAAAATCAATGTAAGGAATGACATTGGTGGAGTACTTCATCATTTCTTTCTTACTCATTCATTACCTTTTACCTAATACTAAATACTGGTAAGAATCTCCTTTGTTCCTATATCCAGTTCTCAATTTCTGTTGATTGTGCTTCTTAAGGTCAAAAATGTGGGCCATAGAGTCAGAATACCTGCATTTGAATTCTGTTTACACATTTACGTAATCTCAGATTCTTTACGTGTAAAATCATATCTACTTCCTAGGGATGACGTGAAGAAAGAAATGTGTTAATGTACATTAGGCATGTAGACATGTAAATCAGTGACTAGCATACTGTAAGTAATAAAAAAAAAAAATTAGCCAGTCATCTCCTGAATCTGTCCTACTTTGTTTCTCTTTGCTCCCTTAATCTAGAATTTCACTGTATTTTTCCTGGATTACAGTTCTCTCCACAAATTTCCTAGCCTCTAATGTTTCTTCTCCCTACATAACTACCAGAGTACCAGATTTGAAATGCAAATCTGACCATGTCACTCCCCTAGTTATATTCAAACTCTCCATTCTGGCATACAAGGCATCTTTTTTTCCAACCCAAATCTCTTTCTTATACCTCCCATTTTGTTCTTCCACAATGCTCAAAGGCTCTCAGTAACCCATCGCAGCAGATGCTCTTATACTTCTATGACTCTAATACATTTCTTTCCCTTCCTACCCATCTGGTGGGTATTCTTCAGACTCCTACCTAGTATTTCCCTCCTGTTGATAACTTTTTGTAACAGTCCTTCATCTTTGACTGAATGAATTGCTTCCTCCTCTGTATTTCTTCTATTTATTGGTTATAATTCTATTATTTCACATACCCTACTGTATTGTGACTTCACATAAAAACAGGATAGTTGTTTTAGCTAAGTACCCAAAAAGATAGCAGTACACTCTGCCCAAGTGGAGGGAATTACTATTTACTTAGGAAAACAGACATCTGAAATTAGAGATCCAAGCAGTTAGACAACAATAGTTATTGAACACTGACTTATACTGAAATAGCTATGGTACTAAGGTATGTTCTCTTTGAAAGAAGAAATGTAGAAATATTTACTTACACCACAGGATATTTGAAAATAAATATGATCTAAAATGTCTATTGTGCACTATAGAATTAAATAAGATAAAGCCAATGCAAAAGTTGGAACAGGATCTGTTGTTTGATTTACAGTATTCATGTTACAGAGATTTCTGGTTGCACATAAATTCCATTTTTCTCTTCTTCCTCAGTATATGTAACTGGAGTCCTAGAAGAAGATGAGTGGGAAGGATCACAAAAAAATATTTGAAGAAATATTGGAGGAAATTTTTCCAAATTTGATGAAAAGTCTAAAGCCACAGAATCAAGCTCAACAAAACCCAAGAAGGAGAAAAAATGTAGGATATCATAATCAAATTGCCTAAAGTTAGAGATAAAGAGACTATCTTAAAAACAGCCAGAGAGAAAATGACGTATTATATGTTAAGGAAAAGAGAATGACAACAGATTTTTACATGGAAAACAACAACTCAAGCTAGAGGACAGTGGAGCAACATCAAAGGTATTATAAGAAAAGGAAACTTTAGACCAATATCTATCATTAACATACATGAAAAAATTTTAATTTTAGCAAATAAAGTCCAGCAATGTATTGAAAATGTAATATCTCATAATCAAGAGAGGGTCATCCCAGAATGCAAGACTAGTTTAGTATGTCAGGATCAATCAGTATAATTTATCGTATTAACATTTTTAAAAATAAAGATTCTATAATATTCTAAATAAAGGCAGAAAATACATTTTATAAATTCCAACATCCATTCCTGATAAAATTCTTAGCAGACTAGAAATAGAAAGAAAATTTATGAACCTAATGACATATGAAAAACCTAGGACAAATCTTTTTTTTTTTTTTTTAAAGATTTTATTTATTTATTTGACAGAGAGAAAGCGAGAGAGGGAACACAGGCAGGGGGAGTGGGAAAGGGAGAAGCAGGCCTCCTGCCAAGCAGGAAGCCCGATGCGGAGCTCAATCCCAGGACCCCAAGATCATGACCTGAGCCGAAGGCAGACACTTAACCGACTGAGCCACCCAGGCGCCCCTAGGACAAATCTTATTTAAAGGTGAAAGATTAAATGTTTTCCTTCTATGATCAAGAATGAGGCAAAGGTTATTAACTCTCACCATTTATATTGAATACTTTACTGGAAATCCTAGCAAGTGCAAAAAAGCAATAAAAATATTAAAGACACATATAATGGAAAAGAAAAATTTTATACTGACTTTATTTGTAGACACATGATCATCTAAGCAGAAAGTCTTAAGTAATCTACCCAAAACCTATTAGAACTAGTAAATGAGTTGAGAAATGTAGAATATTTTATATACTATCAATGGACACATGGAAAATGAAATTAATTTAAAAAAATATTTACCATTCCAGAGGTTGCCTTTTAGTTTTGTTGACTGTTTCCTCTGCTGTGCAAAAGCTTTTTATCTTGAAGTCCCAATAGTTCATTTTTGCTTTTGTTTCTCTTGCCTTTGAAGACGTGTCTAGCAAGAAGTTGCTGCGGCCAAAGTCAAAGGGGTTGCTGTCTGTGTTCTCCTCTAGGATTTTGATGGATCCCTGTCTCACATTTAGGTCTTTCATCCATTTTCAGTTTATTTTTGTGTATGGTGTAAGAAAGTGGCCCAGTTTCATTCTTCTGCATATGGCTGTCCAATTTTCCCAACACCATTTGTTGAAGAGACTGTCTCTTTTCCATTGGCTATTCTTTCCTGCTTTGTCAATGATTAGTTGGCCATAGAGTTGAGGGTCCATTTCTGGGTTCCCTATTCTGTCCCATTGATATATGTGTCTGCTTTGTGCCAGTACCATACTGTGTATATTGCAGCTTTGTAATATAGCTTGAAGTCTGGAATTGTGATGCCTCCAGCTTTGGTTTTCTTTTTCAACATTACTTTGGCTGTTCAGGGTCTTTTCTGGTTCCATACAAATTTCAGGATTGTTTGTTCCAGCTCTGTGAAAAATGCTAACATTATTTTGATAGGGATTGCACTGAATGTATAGATTGCTTTGGGTAGCATAGACATTTTAATAATATTTGTTCTTCCAATCCATGAGCATAGAATGTTTTTCCATTTCTTTGTGTCTTCCTCAATTTCTTTCATAAGTGTTCTATAGTTTTCATTTTTTAAAAAAGATTTTTATTTATTTATTTGACAGAAAGAGAGAGCACAAGCAGGGGGAGCAGCAGGCAGAGGGAGAGGGAGAAGTAGGCTCCCCGCTGAGCAGAGAGTCTGATTTGGGGCTGGATCCCAGGACACTGGGATCATGACCCAAGCCGAAGGCAGACACTTAACCAGCTGAGCCACCCAGGCACCCAGTGTTCTATAGTTTTCAGAGTTCAGATCCTTTACCTCTTTAGTTAGGTTTATTCCTAGATATCTTATGGTTTTTTGTGCAACTGTAAATGGGATTCATTCCTTGATTTCTCTTTATTCTGCCTCATTGTTAACATATAGAAATGCAGATGACTGGAAAGGAGCAAGATGGTGGAGGAGTAGGAGACCTAAATTTCATCTGGTCCCAGGAATTCAGCTAGATAGGGATCAAACCATTCTGAACACATATGAACTCAACAGGAGATCGAAGAAAAGAATAGCAGCAACTCTCTGAACAGAAAAGCGACCACTTTCTGGAAGGTAGGACATGTGGAGAAGTGAATCCAAGGGGATATTCGGGAAGATAGTGGGGGGAGGGGGCCTCCATCAGCCACTACTGGCAAGTGATAGAGCAGCGGAGCACAAAATCGGAACTTTTAAAAAGTCTGCTCCACTGAGGTACGTCGCTCCAGTGGCTAAGCGGGGGGTGGAACCCTTGCTGGGACAGTGTGGTCTCAAGACCCTCAGGGTTACAGAAAGACCGGGGGTGCCTGAATGTGGCAGAGCTCCCAGGGATTGGAGTGGGGAAGCCGGCTGCAGAGACGGAGCCGAGAAGCGGGCTCTTAGCTCGGGGTTGCCATAAGCCATGATCCGTGGGACAGTCGGGCCACTGCTCTTCCAGCAGGGACCCAACAAGTGGCAGATAGGGGGAGACTCCTCTTCCTCCCGTGGAGGAGCAGTGCAGGAGCGCACCGCAGGGATCTGCTAGGTTTGGAGACTCCACACGGGGTCGGGTGCCAGAGACAGAAATGCTCAGTCACAGGCCGGGTGAGCATGGAGTGCGGCCAGAGACCGGGGAGATGGGAGTGATTGACTGCTTTTCTCTGGGGGCACACTGAGGAGTGGGGCCCTGAGTTCTCGGCTCCTCCGGGGCGGATATTGGGAGGCTGCCATTTCACTCTCGTCCTCCAAAGCTGTACGGAAAGCTTGCAGGGAACAAAAGCTCCCGATAGCAAACCCGAGCAGATTACTTAGCCCGGCCCCTGGCAAGGGCGGGGCAAGTCCGGCTCCGGCAAAGATATTTGAGAACCACTGCAACAGGCCCCTCCCCCAGAAGATCAGCAAGAAAAGCCAGCCAATACCAAGTTTACTGATCAATGAGAATGGCAGAACTCCAGCACTAGGGAAATACAGCACATAGAATTCATGGCTTTTTCCCCCCTGATTCTTTAGTCTTTCAAAGTTAGTTTTTTTAATTTTTTTTAATTTTTCTCTTTCCCTTTTTCAACCAATCTTTTTTATTTTTCATTTTTAGAGTCATATTCTATCCCTTCATAGTAATTAACCTTATTTTTGGTATATATATATAAGTTGTTCTCTCTTTAAAATTTTGGGATACAGTTTCCTTTAACAGACCAAAATATACCCAAAATCTCTAGTGTATGGCTTTGTCCTAGTCTCCTGCCTGATCACATTCTCTCCACCCCCCCTTTTTTTTTAATTCCTCTTCTTTCTTTTTTCAACCAACTTCTTATCTTATCAATTCCTTTTATAAAATCTTTTATAATTTTCATCTTTACAGTCATATTCCATCCCTTCATCATATTTACCCTTATTTTTGAACATATATAAGTTTTTCTTTCTTTAAAATTTTGGGAGGCACTTTCTTCTAACAGACCAAAATACACCCAAAATCTAGTATGTGGCACTGATCTATGCACCAGCCTGATCATATTTGATCATATTCTGTTTTTTTTTAATCTTTTTCTTTTTCTTTTCTTTTTTCTTCCTTTCCCTTCTTTTCCCCCAGTTTCACGTATTTTCTGATTTGTTTAGTGTATATTTTTCTGGGGTCATTGTTACCCTGTTAGCATTTTGTTCTCTCATTCATCTATTGTCCTCTGGACAAAATGACAAGACGGAAAAAATCACCTCAAAAAAAAAGAGCAAGAAGCAGTACCGACTACCAGGGATCTAATCAATATGGACATTAGTAAGATGTCAGAACTAGAGTTCAGAATGACGATTTTAAAGATACTAGCTGGGCTTGAAAAAAGCATGGAAGATATTAGAGAAACCCTTTCTGGAGAAATAAAAACTAAAATCTAACCAAGTTGAAATAAAAAAGGCTATTAATGAGATGCAATCAAAAATGGAGGCTCTAACTGCTAGGATAAATGAGACAGAAGAGAGAATTAGTGACATAGAAGACCAAATGATGGAAAATAAAGAAGCTGAGAAAAAGAGATAAACAACTACTGGATCATGAGGGCAGAATTCGAGAGATAAGTGATACCGTAAGACGAAACCATATTAGAATAATTGGGATCCCAGAAGAAGAAGAAAGAGAGAGAGGGGCAGAAGACATATTGGAGCAAATTATAGCAGAGAAATTCCCTAATTTGGGAAAGGAAACAGGCATCAAAATCCAGGGGGCACAAAGAACCACCTCAAAATCAATAAAAATAGCTCAACACCCGACATCTAATAGTAAAACTTACAAGTCTCAGAGACAAAGAGAAAATCCTGAAAGCAGCTCGGGAGAAGAGATCTGTAACCTACAATGGTAGAAATATTAGATTGGCAACAGATGTCTCCACAGAGACCTGGCAGGCCAGAAAGGACTGGCAGGATATATTCAGAGCACTAACTGAGAAAAATATGCAGCCAAGAATACTATATCCAGCTAGGCTGTCATTGTAAATAGAAGGAGAGATAAAAAGCTTCCAGGGCAAACAAAAACTAAAGGAATTTGCAAACACAAAACCAGCCCTACAAGAAATTTTGAAAGGGGTCCTCTAAGCAAAGAGAGAGCCTAAAAGTAACATAGACCAGAAAGGAACACAGACAATATACAGTAACAGTCACCCTACAGGCAATACAATGGCACTAAATTCATGTCTTTCAATAGTTACCCTGAATGTAAATGGTCTAAATGCCCCAATCAAAAGACACAAGGTATCAGATTGGATAAAAAAACAAAACCCATTGATATGCTGTCTGAAAGAGACTCATTTTAGATCCAAAGACAACCCCAGATTGAAAGTGAGGAGGTGGAAAACCATTTACCATGCTAATGGACACCAAAAGAAAGCTGGGGTGGCAGTCCTTATATCAGACAAATTAGATTTTAAACCAAAGACTATAATAAGAGATAAGGAAGGACACTGTATCATACTTAAAGGGTCTATCCAACAAGAAGATCTAACAATTGTAAATATCTATGCCCCTAACATGGGAGCAGCCAATTATATAAGCCAATTAATAACAAAAGCAAAGAAACACATCAACAACAATACAATAATAGTGGGCGACTTTAACACCCCCCTCACTGAAATGGACAGATCATCTAAGGAAAAGATCAATGAGGAAATAAAGACTTTAAATGACACACTGGACCAAATGGACTTCACAGATATATTCAGAACATTCCGTCCCAAAGCAACAGGATACACATTCTTCCCTAGTACTCATGGAACATTTTCCAGAATAGATCACATCCTAGGTCACAAATCAGGTCTTAACTGGTACCAAAAGATTGGGATCATTCCCTGCATATTTTCAGACCACAATGCTTTGAAACTAGAACTCAATCACAAGAGAAAGGTCGGAAAGAACTCAAATACATGTAGGCTAAAGAGCATCCTACTAAAGAATGAATGGATCAACCAGGAAATTAAAGAAGAATTAAAAAAATCCATGGAAACAAAATGAAAACACAACTGTTCAAAATCTTTGGGATGCAGCAAAGGCAGTCCTAAGAGGAAAGGATATAGCAATACAAGCCTTTCTCAAGAAACAAGAAAGGTCTCAAATACACAGCCTAACCCTACACCTAAAGGAGCTGGAGAAAGAACAGCAAGTAAAGCCTCAACCCAGCAGGAGAAGAGAAATAGTAAAGATCAGAGCAGAAATCAATGAAATAGAAACCAAAAAAAACAGTAGAACAGATCAATGAAACTAGGAGCTGGTTCTTTGAAAGAATTAACAAGATTGATAAACCCCTGGCCAGACTTATCAAAAAGAAAAGAGAAATGACCCAAATAAATAAAATCATGAATGAAAGAGGAGAGATCACAACCAACACCAAAGAAATACAAACAATTATAAGAACATATTATGAGCAACTATATGCCAGCAAATTAGATAATTTGGAAGAAATGGATGCATTCTTAGAGATGTATCAACTACCAAAACTGGACCAGGAAGAAATAGAAAACCTGAACAGACCTATAGCCACTAAGGAAATTGAAGCAGTAATTAAAAATCTCCCAACAAACAAAAGCCCATGGCTTCCCAGGGGAATTCTACCAAACATTTAAAGAAGAATACCTATTCTTCTGAAACTGTTCCAAAAAATAGAAATGGAAGGAACACTTCCAAACTCGTTTTATGAGGCCACCATTACCTTGATCCCCAAACCAGACAAAGACCCCATCAAAAGGGAGAATTACAGACCAATATCCTTGATGAACATGGATGCAAAAATTCTCATCACAATACTATCCAATAGGATCTAACAGTACATTAAAAGGATTATTCACCACAACCAAGTGGGATTTATCCCTGGGCTGCAACTTTGGTTCAACATCCACAAATCAATCAATGTGATACAATACATTAATAAAAGAAAGAACAACCATATGATCCTCTCAGTAGATGCAGAAAAAGCATTTGACAAAGTACAGCATCCTTTCTTGATCAAAACTCTTCAGAGTATAGGGATAGAGGGTACATACCTCAGTATCATAAAAGCCATCTATGAAAAACCCACAGCAAATATCATTCTCAATGGCGAAAAACTGAGAGCTTTCCCCCTAAGGTCCGGAACACAGCAGGGATGTCCACTATCACCACTGCTATTCAACATAGTATTACAAGTCCTAGCCACAGCAATCAGAAAACAAAAAGAAATAAAAGGCATCCAAATCGGCAAAAAAGAAGTCAAACTCTCACTCTTTGCAGATGATCTGATACTTTATGTGGAAAACCCAAAAGACTCCATCCCAAAACTGCTAGAACTCATACAGGAATTCAGTAAAGTGGCAGGATATAAAATCAATGCACAGAAACCAGTGGCATTCCTATACACCGACAACAAGACAGAAGAAAGAGAAATTAAGGAGTCGATCCCATTTACAGTTGCACCCAAAACCATAATGTACCTAGGAATAAATCTAACCAAGGAGGCAAAGAATCTGTACTCAGAAAACTATAAAATACTCATGAAAGAAATTAAGGAAGACACAAAGAAATGGAAAAACGTTCCATGCTCATGGGTTGGAAGAACAAATGTTGTGAAGATGTCAATGCTACCTAGAGCAATCTACAGATTTAATGCAATCCCTAACAAAATACCATCAACCTTTTTCAAAGAAATGGAACAAATAATCCTAAAATTTGTATGGAACCAGAAAAGATCCCGAATAGCCAGAGGAATGTTGAAAAAGAAAAGCAAAGCTGGTGGCATCACAATTCCAGACTTCAAGCTCTATTACAAAGCTGTCATCATCAAGCCAGTATGGTACTGGCACAAAAACAGACACATAGATCAATGGAACAGAATAGGGAACCCAGAAATGGACCCTCAACTCTATAGTCAACTAACCTTCAACAAAGCAGGAAAGAATGTCCAATGGAAAAAAGACAGTCCTTTAACAAATGGTGTTGGGAAAATTGGACAGCCACATGCAGAAGAATAAAACTGGACCATATCCTTACACCACACACAAAAATAGACTCAAAATGGTTGAAAGACCTCAATGTGAGACAGGAGTCCATCAAAATCCTAAAGGAGAACACAGGCAGCAACCTCTTCTACCTCAGCTGCAGCAACTTCCTCCTAGAAATATCGCCAAAGGCAAGGGAAGCAAGGGCAAAAATGAAGTATTGGGATTTCATCAAGATAAAAAGCTTTTGCACAGCAAAGGAAACAGTCAACAAAACCAAAAGAAAACTGACAGAATGGGAGAAGATATTTGCAAATGATATATCAGATAAAGGGCTAGTATCCAAAATCTATAAAGAACTTATCAAACTCAACACCCAAAGAACAAACGATCCAATCAAGAAATGGGCAGAAAGCATGAGCAGACAGTTTTCCAAAGAAGACATCCAAATGGCCAACAGACACATGTAAAAGTGCTCAACATCGCTCGGCCTCAGGGAAATCCAAATCAAAACCTCAATGAGATACCACCTCACACCAGTCAGAGTGGCTAAAATTAACAAGTCAGTAAATGCCAGATGTTTGCGGGGATGGGGAGAAAGGGGAACCCTCCTACACTGTTGGTGGGAATGCAAGCTGGTGCAGCCACTCTGGAAAACAGTATGGAGGTTCCTCAAAAAGTTGAAAATAGAGCTGCCCTATGACCCAGCAATTGCACTACTGGGTATTTACCCCAA
Source organism: Halichoerus grypus (assembly GCF_964656455.1). Taxonomy (NCBI): domain Eukaryota; kingdom Metazoa; phylum Chordata; class Mammalia; order Carnivora; family Phocidae; genus Halichoerus; species Halichoerus grypus. The sequence goes on along the minus strand of NC_135713.1, from coordinate 25,946,087 downwards.
AGATACAAATGTAGTGATCCGAAGGGTACGTGCACCGCAATGTTTATAGCAGCAGTGCCCGCAATAGCCAAACTATGGAAAGAGCCAAGATGTCCATTGACAGATGAATGGATAAAGAAGATGTGGTATATATATACAATGGAATATTATGCAGCCATCAAAAGAAATGAAATCTTGCCATTTACAATGACGTGGATGGAACTGGAGGGTATTATGCTGAGCGAAATAAGTCAGTCAGAGAAAGACATGTATCATATGACCTCACTGATATGAGGAATTCTTAATCTCAGGAAACAGACTGAGGGTTGCTGGAGTGGTGGGGGGTGGGAGGGATGGGGTGGCTGGGTGATAGACATTGGGGAGGGTATGTGCTATGATGAGCGCTGTGAATTGTATAAGACTGTTGAATCACAGACCTGTACCTCTGAAACAAATAATACATTATATGTAAAAAAAAAAAAAGAAGAAGAAGAAGATAGTAGGAAGGGAAAAATGAAGGTGGGGAAATCGGAGGGGAGATGAACCATGAGAGACTATGGACTCTGAGAAACAAACTTAGGGTTCTAGAGGGGAAGGGGGTGGGGGATGGGTTAGCCTGGTGATGGGTATTAAAGAGGGCACATACTGCATGGAGCACTGGGTGTTATATGCAAACAATGAATCATGGAACACTACATCAAAAACTAATGATGTAATGTATGGTGATTAACATAACATAATAAAATTTTAAAAATGTAAAAAAAAAGAAAAGAAATGCGGATGATTGCTGTACGTTGATTTTATATCCTGTAATTGCACTACTACGTATTTATCCAAAGGATACAAGCATAGTTATTCAAAGGGGCACATGTACCGTAATGTTTATAGCAATAATGTCCACAAGAGCCAAAATATGAAAAAAGCCCAGAGGCCCATAGACAGATGAATGGATAAAGAGGATGTGGTGTACACACACACACACACACACACACACACACACAGGAATATTACTCGGCCATCAAAAAGAATGAAATCTTACCATTTGCAATGATGTGGATGAAACCTAGAGGGTATCATGCTTAGTGAAATAAGTCAGTCAGAGAAAGACAAAATACCATATGATTTCTCTCATATGTGGACTTTAAGAAACAAAACCGATGAAAATAGGGGAAGGGAAGGAAAAATAAAATAAGATGAAAATTGAGAGGGAGGCAAACAGTAAGAGATGCTGAACTCTAGGAAACAAACTGAGAGTTGCTGGAGGGGAGGTGGGTAGGGGAAAGGGTAACTGGGTGATGGACATTAAGAAGGACACTTGATGTAATGAGCACTAGGTGTTATAAGTAACTGATAAATCACTAAATTCTACCTCTGAAACTAATAAAAAAATTAAAAAATAAAATAAAAAAGACTCAAAAACATAAAGTCTATAAAGAGCAACAACAACAAACCCATGTAATACTTTATGGTTATTTTGACAAAAGAGGTGTGAGACCTGTATACTAAAAACTATGAAATAATGGAGAGAGATATTACAGACCTAAATAGATGGAAAAATATGATTTATTCATGTATCCAAAGACCCAGTATTATTTAGATGTCAGTTCTCTTCAAATTTACATGCAGATTCTGTACAGTCCCAAAGAATCAGCAGAAATTAGAAAATGACAAAATAACACTAAAATTTATGTGGAAAGGTGAGGGACCTAGAATAGCCCAAATAATTTTTCTTTTTTTCTTTGTTTTTTGTTTGTTTTAAAAGTTTTTATTTAAATTCTAGTTAGTTAACATACAGTGCAGTGTTTCAGGAGAATTCAATGATTCATCACTTACATACAACACCAGTGCTCATTATAAGTGTCCTCCTTAGTACTCATCACCCGTCTAGCCCATCTACCACCCACCTCTCTCCATTACCCCTCAGTTTGTTCTCTGTCATTAAGAGTCTCTTATGGTTTGTTTCCCCCCTCTCTCTTTTCCCCCCTTCCCATATGTTCATCTATTTTGTTTCTTAAATTCCACATATGAGTGAAATCTTATGGTACTTTGTCTTTCTCTGACTGGCTTATTCTGCTTAGCATAATACTCTCTAGTTCCATCCCTGTCGTTGCAAATGGTAAGATTTCGTTCTTTTTGATGACTGAGTAATATTCCATTATATACACACACACACACACACATATATATATCTCACATCTTCTTTGTCCATTCATCAGCTGATGAACATTTAGTCCAAATAATTTTAAAAAAAAACCAAAGTTGAAGGATATACACACCCTGATTTTAATATCTGTTATGAAACTATGGTAATAAAAAAAATATAGCCTAAGCACCCAGATATCAGTTTCTAAATACTATTCAATTAAAGGAGCCAGTGCTCCTTGGAGAAATGAATAATTCCAGGCTAGGCAGGGAGAATATGAGATTACCTGGAAAATTGTATAATACCAGAAAGTTAGGAAATACTCAAAAAAACAAAAGGATGGCAGAATACCAAAGGAACATAGAAGCCACCTGAAAGAGCTTCCAATGTCCAAAGCTGGAATAATATGGCAAACAAATTAAATAACAGTATTGGATCATAAGCCAAAATATAAAATAATATACATGAATCCATACTGATATAAATAAATGATTAAATAAGTACTTAAATAGGAGAGAAGAGGCAAATCTCTGTTACAGAATTCCCAATAATGCATGTAGAAATGCCTTCTTCCATGAGGTGGAACTTACTTTTTGTCCTTCCTTCTCTTGAGGGTGGGCTAGTCTTAGTGACTTGCATTCAAAGAATAAAGTAGGGAAAGGAAAATATAGTAACTTTTACAGTGGAGAAACCTGGCATATATCACACAAGTGATGAAGATTAACATCACCAGTAATATCACATATAAATGAAGTGATATGAAGTGTTGAGATAGGCACTTCACTTCTGTGGCATTCTTTCCAAAAGCCTTCAGTCTAATAATGAGAAAAAGAACACACAATCCAAATTTTGGGAAGTGGGTGGGAGTGGGAGCATTTTACAGAATACCTCGCAGTACAGCTCAAAACTATCCAGGCTATCAAAAACAAGGAAAGACTAAGAAACTATAACAGTCCAGAGGAGAGATGACAACTAAAAGCAATGTTAGGAGAGTATGTGTTGTAATGAGCCTGGGTATTATATAAGACTGATGAATCACAGACCTGTACCCCTGAAACAAATAATACATTATATTTTAATTAATTGAATTTAAATTAAAAAAAATAAAAATTATAATTAAAAAAAAGCAATGTGGTACCCTCAATTGGATTTTGGAACAGATAGAGGATATTAATGGAAGAACTTGTGAAATCCAAATATAGCCTGGAATTCAGTTACTACTAATGTACTAACATCAGTTTCTTAGTTTTGACACATGTACCATGGTAATGTAAGGTGTTAACAATGGGTGAAACTAGGTGATGAGTATATAGGACTTTTCTGTACTATCTTTCAACTTTTCTATAAATCTAAACTTATTCACAATAAAAAATCTATTAATAAAATGTAATTTGTTACTATTAAAATACAGATGTTTTGAAATTATTTGCATTTTATAAAAAATGTGATATTGTAAAAATAGATCTATAGATCAATAGAACAGGATTGAGATTCAAGAAATAGGCCAACACATATATGGCCAGTTGATTTTCAACGGAGTTGCCAAAGCATTCAATTGAAAATGGGTGTTCTTTTCAACAAATGGTGCCAGGTCAATTGATGGGGTGTAAACAAACAAACGAACAAACAAAAAGAGCCTTGACCCATATCTCACACCATACACAAAAATTAACTCAAAATGGATCAGAGACCAAAGTGTAAGAATTAAAACTATCAAAATTCTAAAAGAAAATATAGGAAAGAAGTTTAGTTACCTGGGATTAAACAAAGATTTATTAAATAAGACATAAAAAGTACAAACTAGAAAAAAATGATAGACTGCATCAAATATAAAAATTTAGGTTCTTCACAACACTGTTACAAAAATTAAAAACCAAACCAAAAACTGAAGAAAATACTTGCAAAATATCTGTTCAATATGGGAATTGTATCTAGAATATATAATGAACTCTTACAACTTTATTAGAAGACAAAAAACAAACTCAGTAAAAATTGGGCAAAAAATATGAAGACTCTTTAGTAAGGAAAATATACATATAGTAAATGAGTACAAGAAAAGATGCTGAACGTCATTAGTCATTAGATAAATATAAAATGAAACCCCAATGAAATACCACTATATTCCCATTGAATGGGTAAAATTAAAGAGATTGACCATACCAAGTGTTGGTGATGATGTGGAGTAACTGGAACTCTCCTTCACTAATGCTGGTAATTTTAAATAGTACAGACACTGTGGAAAATTTTTTGAAAGTTTTTTTTTTACATTGAGGTGAAATTCATATAGCATAATATCAATGCATTTAAAGAGTATAACTCATTGGGATTCTTAAAAATTTTCTTTTGAGTATAGTTGACACATGTTACATTAGTTTCAGATGTACAACATAATGATTCAAATTCCCTATGCATTATGCTGTGCTCACCACAGGTGTAGCTACCATCTGTCACCATACAACACTATTACAGTATCACTGACTCTATTCCCTATGCTGTGCCTTTTATTCCACAGTGACTGCAGTATTTTATATTCCCACCAACAATGTATTCCCGTTTCCCCTTATCCTCATGAAAACTTATTTTCCATTTTTTTATTATAGCTATGATCTTGGATAAGAAGTGGCATCTCATTGTGGTTTTGATTTGTCTTCCCAGCATTTAAAAAAAAGTTACATATATACCTACCATACCCTCTAGCCATTGCAATATTGTAAATTTCCCCAAAGGAAATGAAAGCATTTATTCACACAAAGACTTGTACAAGAATGTTTGTAGCAGTTTTATTTGCAATAGACCAAACCTAGAAACAACCCAGATGTCCATCAATAGGTGAATGGATAAACAAATTGTAGTATATCCATATATTGGAATACTACTGAGCAACATGGATAATTTTTAAAATATTGCTGATTAAAAGAAACCAGTGTATTTCATTTACATAAAATTCTAGAAAATCAATCTATGGTGACAAGAAAGTAAATCAGACGTTCTTAGTAGTTGTAAGTTTGGGGTGAAGTGAGGAAGGGGTTACAGAGGGACTTGAGGAAGTGATGGATATGTTCATTATCTTGATTATGATGATGATATTATAGGTGTATACATATATCCAAACTCATAAAGTTTTCTACTTTAAATATGCACAATTCATTCCACATCAATTCTCAAAAATGCTACTTTAAAAAAGACTTAAAAAGCAGAGCCATAGGCATCATGATCAGGTGTCTAGGAGTATATGTGAAAAGTTTGGAAAAGTCCAAAATGTACAATCAACTAGTTATAAAATAAATAAGACATGGAGAAATAATGTAGGAATAGGGAATATAGTCAATACTATTGTAACAACTTTGTATGGTGACAGATGGTAATAAGACTTATTGTGCTAAAAGATAAAATGGATGAAAGACCTAAATGTTAGACAGGAATCCATCAAAATCCTAGGGGAGAACACAGACAGCAACCTCGTCAACCTTGGCCGCAGTAACTTCTTGCTACATACGTCTCCAAAGGCAAAGGAAACAAAGGAAAAATGAACTATTGGGACTTTATCAGGATAAAAAGCTTTTCCACAGCAGAGGAAACAGTCAACAAAACTAAAAGGCAACTACGGAATGGGAGAAGATATTTGGAAATGGCATTTCAGATAAAAAGCTAGTATCCAAAATATATAAAGAGGGGCACCTGGGTGGCTCAGTTGGTTAAGCATCTGCCTTCAGCTCAGGTCATGATCCCAGGGTCCTGGGATTGAGTCCCACATTGGGCTCCCTGCTCAGCAGGGAGCCCGCTTTTCCCTCTCCCTCTGCCTCTCTGTGCTCTCTCTGTCTCTCTCTCTCTCAAATGAATCAATAAAATATTTAAAAATAAATAAATAAAATATATAAAGAACTTATCAAACTCAACACCCAAAAAACAATCCAGTCAAGAAATGGGCAGAAGACGTGAACAGACATTTCTCCAAAGAAGATATACAAATGGCCAACAGTCACATGAAAAAATGTTCAACATCACTTGTCATCAGGGAAATACAAATCAAAACCACAATGAGATACCACCATTCACCAGTCAGAATGGCTAAAATTAACAAAAGAGGAAACAACAAATGTTGGCAAGGATGCAGAGAAGGGGGAACCCTCTTACACTGTTGGTGGGAATGCAAGCTGGTACAGCCACTGTGGAAAATAGCATGGAGGGTTTTCAAGAAGTTAAAAATAGAACTACCCTATGACCCAGGAATTGCATTACTAGGTATTTACCCCAAAGATAAGATGTAGTGACCTGGAGGGGTACCTGCACCCCAATGTTCATAGCAGCAATGTCCACAGTAGCCAAACTGTGGAAGGAGCTGAGGTGTCCATCGACAGATGAATGGATAAAGAAGATGTGGTATATATATATACAATGGAATATTCCTCAGCCATCAGAAAGGATGAGTACCTACTATTTGCATCGACATGGATGGAACTGGAGGGTTTTATGCTAAGTGAAATAAGTCAATTGGAGAAAGACAATTATCATATGGTTTCACTCATATGTGGAATATAAGAAACAGCACAGAGGATCAGGGAGGGAGGGAAAACTGAATGGGAAGAAATCAGAGAGGGAGACAAACCATGAGAGATTCTTAACTCTGGGAAACAAACTGAGGGTTGCTGGAGAGGAGGTGGGTGGGGAGATGGGGTAACTGGGTGATGGGCATTAAGGAGGGCACATGATATGATGAGCACTGGGTGTTATATGCAACTGATAAATTACTGAACACTACAGTTGAAACTAATGATGTACTATATGTTGGCTAATTGAATTTAAATTAAAAAAGAGGTATTGTGCTATTTCATAATATATGCAAATATTGAATCAGTATGTTGTACACCTGAAACTAATACAATATTATATGTTGATTATTCTTCAATAAAAAATTAAAAATTTGTTTAAAAAACTTTTAAAGTTTAAAAACTGAAATTATTAAGAGTAAGCATCCATTTCAATTGATTCTAATATTGGTGTGCTTGGTTGGTTGGTTTGTTTTTCAACTTTCTGTGCCTTCTTCCAAGTTAAGGTCATAGTTTTCTCTTTCTCTGCATTTTATAGCAAGTTCTTAATTATTTATATATATATTCATAAAATTTTTCAGATAAAAGAAATCTGAGTTCTGTTAAGTGAAAAGTCAGAAATCTCTGTTTCTTCTGTCACAATGTAATCAGAGCTAGTTTTCTAATACTCACTCTAAAACTCAGTTATTTAAAATAGCAATCATTTAGTATTTCTTCTATGTCAGCAGGTTCCCTGGGGTTTGGCTCTAGGCTTGGGTTATGTGGGACAGTTTGCCATTTGTCTTTCATCTTCATTAGAATGATGGATAACCCAGGCTTATTCTCACAGCAATGGCTGAGATTTGAGTAATATTCAGGAACATCCAAGGCCTCTTAGGGCCTGGTTTACATATAATACACTGTCACATCCATCTCATTTTGTTAGTCGAAGGAAGTTATCTAGTCAAATTCAAATTCAAGGCATGGGGAAATAAATATCACCCCATTTGTGAGAACTCATGACAAATGGTATACTACAGAAAGGGCAAAGTATTAGGCACAATGATATAATCTACAAACACCAGATTAAATCATGTAGTCTTTCCCCTCTCCTCATTCTTCCTAGGGAAGATACTCTATCCTTTGTAGCAAAGCATTTCCAGTCTTCACTGGAACAGTTCTGATCTAGCTTTTTAAGCTTCAACATTCTTTATATCCCTTTAAAGACTTTATCCTGTGTGATGGTGCCCATCTGATGCTATGCTCTCCTGCCACTTTTTGTTCCTTCAGTGTCTTCTGTTGAAATCCTCCCAGACTAATCATAATTTTTTTTTTTATACAGGCAGTAGAGTTTCAAGAAAGAGAAAGATGCTGTGATAAGAAAGGCTGGTTCAAATCCCAATCTACCACTTGTTAGCTTTTGGGAAAATGACTTAAATGTCTCTTAACCTCAGTTTCTTAATCTATAAAATTGAGAGGATGCCATTTTCTTAACTTTCCTGTAGGCCAATGGAAACAACATTGAGATTTTTAATTCTTCTTCTCCCTCCTTTTCATTTTCTCCAAATTTATTTGATACTTTCTATGTGATTCCACAAAGGGAGACTTCTAAAAGTTTGTTTCAGATAGGGAATTAAAGGAAGTTCGTGGATCCTGCCCAAACACAGGTTCTGAATTTATTAATGAAAAGTAGAACTTCCATAAACCAACCAGTCAATAAATAGAAAAACTACTGGATTTTAACATTTCTTTTTCTTCTTTTTAAATTTATTTGAGAGAGAGAGAGAGAGAGAGAGAGGGCGCACAAGCAGGGGGAGCGGCAGGCAGAGGGAGAGGGAGAAGCAGACTCCCCACTGAGCAGGGAGCCCAATGTGGTGCTCAATCCCAGGACCCTGAGATCATGACCAGAGCCAAAGGCAGACGCTTAATGACTGAGCCATCCAGACACCCTTCTTTTAACATTTCTTATAGCATTTTGTGTAGGCCTTTATGATGTAAGCACACAGAACAATTACTTGAGGGGATTGAGTGAATGAGAGAATGAAAATTGAATGACGTATTGATGAATAGAGTCAGAACAGAAACCTTCATCTGTGTAGTTTCTGGGTCAAATGGAAAAGCAGACATCATTATTTTACATTTGAGCTCTTATAGTATATAGAAATTTTTCTTAGGCATTTCAACACCTTTCACAGAGTTAACAAGTATTGAATGTTGATGTCAGTAAAAGAAGTGGTTATATTTTTAATCAAGTCAATTAGAGTTCATCAATATTCAGTATTTTCATAGCTCAGTGAAAGCTTTTTTTATCAGTGGAGAGTCTATGCAAATTAATTCAAAGTAATAAAATTTTTGTTCAAATGCTTGCACTTTTATGTGACAAAGGCCTGCTATACTATTCAAGATACACTATATTATGCTGTGAAAACAGATTATCTCTGAAGTCTCAAGTGGCTTAACATAATAGAATTTTATTTCTCACATTACATGTGTGACACTAGTTAGAAGAGCTCTGATCCACATAGTCACTCAGAGTCTGAAGGAAACACACGCTAGCATCTCAGTACAGGACTTCCATAATTTTTACATTTAGAAATGAGAGAACAAAGAACTCATGTCTTCTCTTGTTTGCTCCATCTTAGAAGTGTTAAAGATCTTTTCTACTCTATAGTCCATTGGGCAGAACTCATCATGTATCCCCACCTAACTGCGATGGTGCTGGGAAATATGGAGAGCACATGAGTATTCAGTGAGCTATAAATATTTCTGCGATGGTTGTAATAGAATCTAAACTCATCCAAGGTAATTATTAGGAGATACAAAAAGAGGTTTTAAATGAAGGAATTTATTTAAGTTACAACATCCTTGGAATGTGATCAGAGGTTCCCTCTGAATATTTAAGTGAGATTAAATGAATCCTATCCATAAGATGTGTATTCCTTTTTCATGAATGTTGTTGGTAGGCAGTTCTCCTTGGGTTTCTTATGTTTCTGCGTATCTTGCAAACAGAACTAACTTCTTTTATTCTGGACTATCTCTCCAAAGATATTTATACAGTGAATAGCCTTAGAAAGATATGTGTCTCACTCCGGAGTGAAGGGCAGGCATGCTTACTCCCCAGTATAAAAACTTTGGGTTTCCTAAGCTCAGGGTTTCCTTCCTTTAAGACAGCCCATGGGCATCCATTGGGGCCCATTTGTGTTGCCCTTGTGGGACTTGAGGTAGAGGAAACCAATGCAAAAAGTGCTGGTACTCTGGCTACTGCTATTGCTGTAATAATCTGCACTTCTTCTCTGCCCTGGACTCTTGTTTTCTTCCATGAGCATCTGTGAGACCAGTGAATGAACTTATTACCTTGCAGGTAGGGTAAAATTTCAGACCCTTCCTGATTCTTGACAAATGTATATAGTAAACACATCTAATACACAACCAGAAATGGTTAATAAGAACTCTAAAGGTTCATTCATTTAACCGATGTAAGTTATGTACCTAGTATGTGTGAGATATGATACCAGGTATTAGAGAATGTGAAAATAAAAAGGCCTTTGTACTCAGGTTGCTTATTGTCTATTTGGAAGACATATAGGGAAACAATTTTTAAAATACAGTATCAGAACTATAGTAATAAAGTGACATACAAAATGCAATGAGATTCTAAGAATAAAGAGAAGTTAAGTCCTCTGGGGGACACTTTACATTGAGGAGACAGTATTTTAACTGAAGTGTGAGATGAATACAAGTTCACCAGATGGTCAAGAAAAGGATAAGACATCTAGACAGAGGGAAAATTATGAATAAAATCTCTGAGGTATGGCTTGTTTGGGGAACTGCAACTTGTTCAGCATGGCTGAAGTTTTAAGTGCAAGAAGGCAGAGGATGAATATGAGAAGAGTGGCTTGAAAGATAAGCTGTGACTGGACTGTGAAGGTTTTTATATGCCACACAGAAGATTTTGGTTTTATCTTTTATAGTACAAAGATTTTTGTTACTCTGGATAAAAAGGAGTAAAGGAAAAAATCTATGAGCAGGCAGGGCAAGGCATGTCTTACAAAATTAGACTGAGTAGCCATGTTGGAGTCACAGAGATGATGTCATAGTATAATAATCTCTTACATTATAGTGCGAAATACTCTACTGACACTCAAATGATGATTTGTTCCAGAGCTTTACTTACCTCCAATTAGAAAACTGTCTACCTGTTATGATTTTAAGAATGCTACAAAGAACTTCCTGACCAGCAATACAGTTTCCTATTTATCAGTATATAGTGGTAAACAAATCATTCCACAATTAGAGATGAAGTTAAAGTAGAAATGCCCTGAGGTGAGGCATTGTATACTTATACTGTACTGTAAATGCATTGTAAAAGCAAATTTTGTTGATGATTGATGGAAAGGATAAATTACTTGGGTACCAGTTGTATGAAGGGGAAGAGGATTTGGAAGATGCAATAAAGGGTAGGTGGAGATTCCAAAGACAAATAAAATGATATTAGCTAATGTTTTTGAGTGCCTATTATATACCAGGAAGTTCTAAGCTCTTTAAATGGGTTTTCTCCTTTAACCCACCTCAACAAACCTGTAAAGGTAGATACTATTCTTATCCATTTTAAAAATGTGGCAACTGAAATACAGGGAGATTAAGTAACTTTCCCAAAGTTACATAATTGGTAAATTGTTGCGATTCCAGTCCAGACAGTCTGACACTGGTGCCTGCCCTCTTAACCACCATCCTGTACTTCATTTATATCACAATTTTGTGCATGTATCTTGTGAATAAGAGCTCCCTTCATGGCACTCAGTATGCTGGGTTGGCCCAGCAAACTATAGTCAATTTACCAAAGGAGTGGTAGGGTATATATTATAAATATATAAAATAACGTGAGGTGATAAGGAAATTCTTCAGTTCCTTCACCAACTTTCTAAGTTCTTTGTTCATTACTGTAAAAAATAAGAATAATTCTGTAAGTGTTTGAATAAATAAATAACAAGCATCATGGTTGTAGTTTGTGTTATAAGACATTGCCAACATACTCATTAAATTTCTAATTTCCTAGAGAAGAGCAGTACCTTAAGCTAGCAGTCATATATTTCTCATTGAGAGAAGTGAGGGAAGCTTAATTAATGGAAAAGGCTTTGGATATATGAGAAGAAAGCACTCTAGAGTTGGGGAGATATTCCTCTATTCATTTTTATCTTTTTTTTCCCCCTTATATAGGGGCCAAAACCAGATTAGGTTATTAAAGTGAGTTTTCTGTTTTTCTATTCTTAAATTTTCCCTTTCTTTGCCATGAAGGTTCTTTTTCTCTGACCTAGGAATGGACTTATCTTCTACTTTGCCCCTTTTTAGTAAAAGAATAAGGAAGAAGTACTGATATGTCAAGGTGTTTAGGAGCCCAAGCTTTAAAGTCAGACTTGATTTGGAATCCTGACTCAACCACTTGCTAAAAGCATGACCTTAGGCAAGTTATTAATGATTTGGAACCTTATTTTCCTCTTTTATAAAATAGATGTATCAAATGTGAGTACTTAACAGCTGTTGTAACAAAACTTTGAATTGTCAATAGGCTTATTTCCCCACCCATCAGTAAGCAACTGCTGATTTTGGTGCCCAAGCTTGAGGTTTTCAGGGCCAGCTTCTCAGCCATTCTCTAGGCCCGTCCCAAATTCTTTTACCTTAGGGTAACAGATTGATTGCTGCAACTCCAGACATTCATTGTGTTCAAAGCAGGAAGAAGATGGAAGTGGCAGTAACAGTCATTCCCAATAACAGTGTGAGAGGGTAATTTTTATGTTATCAGAAAAGCAAAATCTTCTCTAGGAACCCAGATTTCTACTCCTAGAACTCTGACATGTGGTCACTTCTACCTAAGAAATTTGAGAAAAGTATTTAACTCTCCCAATGGGATTCAAAAGTTGGTGAGTCAGTTAAATATTTATGTTACAAAGGAGTATAATAGACTATACCTGATAGGTTAATAAATGTTAAATTAGATAATGTTATATAAAGTGCTAATTCTGTGCCTATTGTATAGAAAGTACTAAATAAGAGACAGCTATAGTTATCATTGTCATTTCTTATATTGTTATTACCATTACCAAAAAAGATAATACAAACCCTCCATAGACTCTCCTCTAGATAAAATCCAAAGTCACAGATTCTGCTGTGTCACAGACTTTTTCATTTTCTTTTCTTTTCTTTTTTAGAGTTTATTTAAATTTAAGTTAGTTAACATATAGTATATTATTAGTTTCAGGGGTAGAATTTAGTGATTCATCAGTTGCATATAACACCTATTGCTCATTACATTGAGTGCCCTCCTTAATGCTCATCACTCATTTAGCCTATCCCCTCCCACCTCCCTTTGAGCAACCATTTGTTCCTTATACCTAAGACTCTCTTATGGTTTGTCTCCCTCTCTGTTTTTATGTTATTTTATATTTCCTTCCCTTCCCCTGTATTCATCAGTTTTCTTTCTTAAATTCCACATGTGAGTGAAATTATATAGTATTTGTCTTTCTCTGACTGACTTATTTCACTTAGCATAATACACTCTAGTTCCATCCACATCATTGTAAATGGCAAGATTTCATTCCTTTTGATGGTTGAGTAATATTATATTATATATTATATATGTATGGAATACTGGAATATATATATGGAATATATATATACTACAACTTCTTTATCCATTCATCAGTCAATGGACATCTGGGCTCTTTCCATATTTTGGCTATAGTGGACATTGCTGCTATAAACATTAGGGTGCCTGTACCCCTTCAAATCACTATTTTTGGATCCTTTGGATAAATACCTAGTAGGACAATTGCTGGGTCTTAGGGTAGTTCTATTTTTAACTTTTTGAAGAAACTCCATACTGTTTTCCAGAGTGGTGTACCAGCTTGCATTCCCATTAACAGTGTAAGAGGGCTCCCCTTTCTCCACACCTTGCCAAAATCTTGTTTCCTGAGCTGTTAATTTTAGCCATTCTGACTGGTGTGAGGTGGTATCTCACTGAGGTTTTGATTTGTATTTCCCTGATGTTGAGTGATGTGGAGCATTTTTTCATGTATCTGTTGGCCATTTGTCTATCTTCTTTGGAGATAGGAGATTATTTGTTTTTTGGATGTTGAGTTTGATAAGTTCTTTATATATTTTGGATACTAGCCCTTTATCTGATATGCCATTTGCAAATATCTTCTCCCATTCTATAGGTTGCCTTTTAGTTTTGTTGACTGTTTCCTCTGCTATGCAAAATCTTTTTTATCTTGATGAAATCCCAGTATTTTTTGCTTTTGTTTCCTTTGCCTCTGGAGACATGTCTAGTAAGAAGATGCTACAGCCTAGGTCAAAGAGGTTGCTGCCTATATTCTTAGGATTTTGATGGATTCCTGTCTCACATTGAGGTCTTTCATCCATTTTCAGTTTATTTTTGTGTATGGTGTAAGAAAGTGGTCCAGTTTCATTCTTTTGCATGTGGCTGTCCTATTTTCCCAACACCATTTGTTGAAGAGACTGTCTTTTTTCCATTGGCTATTCTTTCCTGCTTTGTCAATAGGATTAGTTGACCATAGAGTTTAGGGTCCATTTCTGGGTTCCCTATTCTGTCCCATTGATATATGTGTCTGCTTTGTGCCAGTACCATACTGTGTATATTGCAGCTTTGTAATATAGCTTGAAGTCTGGAATTGTGATGCCTCCAGCTTTGGTTTTCTTTTTCAACATTACTTTGGCTGTTCAGGGTCTTTTCTGGTTCCATACAAATTTCAGAATTGTTTGTTCCAGCTCTGTGAAAAATGCTGACATTATTTTGATAGGAATTGCACTGAATGTGTAGATTGCTTTGGGTAGCATAGACATTTTAATAATATTTGTTCTTCCAATCCATGAGCATAGAATGTTTTTCCATTTCTTTGTGTCTTCCTCAATTTCTTTCATAAATGTTCTATAGTTTTCAGAATACAGATCTTTTACCTCTTTAGTTAGACTTATTCCTAGGTATCTTATGGTTTTTGGTGAAATTGTAAATGGGATCAATTCCTTGATTTCTCTTTCTGCTGCTTCATCATTGGTATATAGAAATGCAACAGATTTCTGTATTTGATTTTATATTTTGCAACTTTGCTGAATTCTTGTATCAGTTCTAGCAATTTTTTGGTGGGTTCTTTCAGATTTTCTACATAGAGTATCATGTTGTCTGCAAAGAGTGAAAGTTTGACTTCTTCTTTGCTGATTTGGATGCCTTTTATTTCTTTTTGTTGTCTGATTGCTGAGACTAGGACTTCCAGCACTACTATGTTGAACATCAGTGGTGAGAGTGGACATTCCTGCCGTGTTCCTGACCTTAGGAGTAAAGCTCTCGGTTTTTCCATTTTCTGTCTAGTCTCATCTCTGGCAGCTTTTTCACCCTTGATACAGTAATACTAACTGCTTTAGTACAAACTAACTGCTTGGAGTTGTTTCCCATACAAACCATTCTGCTTCCACTGTGCTGTTATCTGTCCCAATTCCTGCAGTACCCTTCCATTCTTATTGGTTTATCTTGCACTGAGTCATCCTCTAAAAACCTGTATAGGTTTTACTTCTCTGAGGACTCCCAGCTCCACCCAAAGTGGGATTAGTGCCTCTCTTCAGTACTCGAGAGTGCCCTGATTGCATCACTATCGTAGACTTTACAAGCCACTCGGAATTTTCTTCTGTTGGCCTCCTGTGGCCTCAGAATTCACAGGAGTCTTAAATTCAGATGAGGAGTTCTGTTGAATCTTCTCTAATATTCATTGTCCTCTGCCCAAAGCTCTTTGTAGACATTTCTCTCCATCTCTCCCCTCTCTTCCCTTTTCTCAGGGATAATGATCATCTTTTCAAGAAATAATAACTGGATCATGATTTATTTCTCGGTGTTTTGGAAAGTAAACATTTACTTCGCTAGCCTGAGTGCCTGTTGATTCTGACTGCTAGTAGCAAGGAGTTAAAAATGGAACTACGTAAACTAGCTAGAGAAAGAATCTCTGTTCTTTGGGTTTTCTGATAGTTCAATTGCCATGGAAACAGCCTTCCTCCTGTGTTAGTTCATTAGGGTTTTTTTTCCCCTTAAATAATTTGGAGGACAGCCATGTTCCACAGTAGACTACTTCATGGGAAAGATCATACTTGACATCCCCTTCCTTATGCTAAACTCTGTACCAAACAGAAATGCAGCATTCCTTCAACATAACGCACTCCATTTTAAGGTTGAATTATTACATCAAGTAATTCATTTGACTTGAACAGAAATACTTCTTGTTGGAGTGTGTATATGAAGTAAGAACAGGAATACATTTCTAAATCAAAACCATTCTAATAGATCTTATTAATCTATTAAGTTATAATCTTAGTTTATATTTATATCAGATACAAGTACCACATCTTAAAGGGGGAGAATCAGCTTTCCATGATATTGTCCAAGGAAGTAAATTCTCTGTCCCTTGGGAATCTGTGACATGAAATACAGATAAAGTAAATCTTTTTGTAGATGACTGAAGTTATGTTTTCAGCTAATTTGGGGGGACTTTTCCTCCTGAAATAGGAAGAGTCACAGGACTGTGTTAAAAGTTTTCACCTGATTTTGATCAGGGCAGAGTGGTCAAAGTGGATTCGTTCAAATAACAAGCTTTATATCTATGGACAAAGCTCTAGAATATTATGGTTTCCTACTAAAGGAATTAGAAAAATTTATCCCTCTGATTTTGTGAGACAGGGATCAGTAATAACTTGATTACAGCTGATGTAAAACATGACTATTTGACTTTGAAGTTCAGCCTGCCATGGACAAACCTGCAGATTTGGTAAAGTGGGACTCCCCTTTCATAATTTCCATAGGTTGAATAATTAGGGCCTAGTTATTTCTTTTTTAAATTAGTTAAGTTAAATTTAATTTATTTGTCAGAGAGACAGAGAGAGCACGCAGAGAGAGAAGCAGACTCCCCAACGTGGGAGCAAGGAGCCCGATGCGGGACTTGATCCCACGACCCTTGGATCATAACCTGAACTGAAGGCAGACACTTAACTGACTGAGCCACCCAGGTATTCTTAGTCGTTTCTTTCTTTATTAAAAATTATTCTTAGGAAATGATCTGAAACTCTTTCAACAAACTGAAGCCCAAATGATTGCTAGAGCATTTTCACTTGAAAAGAAAAATCAACATTTTTAGTTTAAACTGAAGTAAAATTTGGGTAGGAGAGAAGCAGCTACACTCTCCCTTAGCTATAGGTGATAATCATGCTTCTAAATTTGTGATATTTAGAAATACAAAAAGAAGTTATTTATTATTTATTTATTATTTTAAAAAATTATTCTTCTGAATTCACATCATTTCAAAAGAAGTTTGGATTCTCATAGAAATGTGGTAGCCTTTCTGGTCAATAATCCTTCTCTAAGCAACAGGTGGATTATTAAGAAAAAGGAGCTTATATGGGGTGCCTGGGTGGCTCAGTCGGTTGAGCATCTGCCTTTGGCTCATCCTGGGATCGAGCCCTACATCGGGATCTCTGCTCAGTGGGAGCCTGCTTCTCCCTCTCCCTGCCACTTCCCCTGCTTGTACTCTCTCTCTCTCTCTCTCTCTCTCTGTAAAATAAATAAATAAAATCTTTAAAAAAAACAGAAAAGAAAAAGGAGCTTATGAAGTTGATTAGAATAACTTTGACCACCTATTTTGGCAAATGAACCTATGGAGCCATCTTATAATGAGTAGTTTATAAAGAATATTCGGAGCTGAAATTCAAAGAGCCCATCTATCAAAGGCTAAATTTATCAATTGCTAAATCAATTAACAGCAATTGCTAAAACATTAATTTTTTCCAGCTTTGAGACATAATTGAATATTACCTAGAGAACATTTACTTTTCAAAACATGTGTGATTCATTCAGCATTCAAAAAAAAAAAAAAACCCATTGGTTTTATACTTACTATACTTACTATGGTCACAATACTCTGCTAAATGTTAGGAAACAAACATGAATAAGACTTACAGAGTTCATAGTCCAAAAGAGGAAACAGAAAAGAAAATAATTGCAATAAAAGCAGTGATAGAGACTTGCCCAGAAGACTAAAGGCCAGGGTTTATTTCATGCAAAAGAATCAGTCCAGGAGGAGATACTGCTTTGTAAGGTATCTTATCTACAGAAAATAGTCAATAAATATTTATAGATGCTTATGATATTGGAACCAAGCACTAACTGAAATCTGTTATTCTTTCTTACATTTCCAGGCTTGAAAGTTGCTTTGGGGGATATGAAATATATGTAAAAGTGCTTTATGATTTATAAAATATGATGCAAATATATGGCATGATCAATATTTACAAACATTATCTGTTACATTTTTTAATGCAACAGTGCTAGCCTAATTTCAGAGACTTGCCCAGAGTGATCATTTTTTCTGCAGATGCACAACAGGGACCAAAATTAATAGACATAATCAGGCAAGAGAAGGTATTTATAAAATGTAGTGATACTATATGCCAGCTAATTGATAATAATAATTAAAAAAATTTTTAAAAATGTAGTGATCCAAAGGGGCACCTGCACCCCAATGTTCACAGCAGGAATGTCCACAATAGCCAAACTGTGGAAAGAGCCAAGATGTCCATCGACAGACGAGTGGATAAAGAAGATGTGGTATTTATATACAATGGAATATTACTCAGCCACCAGAAAGGATGAATACTTACCATTTACATTGACTGGAGGGTATTATGCTGAGCGATATGTAAGTCAATCAGAGAAAGACAATTATCATATGTTTCACTCATATGTGGAATATAAGAAACAGCACAGAGGATCATAGGGGAAAGGAGGGAAAACTGGGAAGAAATCAGAGAGGGAGACAAACCACGAGAGACTCTTAACTCTGGAAAACAAACTGAGGGTTGCTGGAGGGCAGGTGGGTGGGAGGATGGGGTAATTGGGTGATGGGCATGTGATGTGATGAGCCCTGGGTGTTATACACAACTGATGAATTATTCAACACTACATCTGAAAATAATGATATACTATATATTGGCTAATTGAATTTAAATTTAAAAAGAGAAGGTATTTATGTAATAAATATAAAAACATTTATGGGAATCCCCTGGCTTTTGAACTTTTTTTTTTTTCCTGACATAGGTAGTATGCTTGTTTTTCTTCAGCAAGAAGACTACTTCACCTCATCAATACCCAGCTTTTAATTAGCTAGTCAATTAAATAGAAATTTTGATTCTCGGGATGCCTGGGTGACTGAGTCGGCTAAGTGTCTGCCTTCGGCTCAGGTCATGATCCCAGGGCGCTGGGATCGAGTCCCATGTCTGGCGGGACTGTTCAGCTGGGAGTCTGCTTCTCCCTCTGCCTGCCATTCTCTCTCTCTCTCTCTCTGACAAATAAATGAATAAAATCTTTAAAAAAAATTTTGATTCTCGAATAATATAATCTTATTTATCATCATAGAATTTATATTTTTGAATGAGTGTTGTTCTTTTAAGATAGTCACTTTTAGAAATTATACCCTTATTCCACTGCTCAAAGTGATTTGCCAAGTCATGTTTCAGACTGTCTTTTAGACATCTTGAAATGTTTTATTTAAAAACAATATGCAGTATATTCTAGTGCCATGGAGATGTAAATTCCTTATGGAATATTTGAAACTTTGATAAGCAAAATGAGAAAATTTGAATCATCTATCTTCCCATCTCCTAGAAATAATAACCTTGAACATTTTAGTTTATATTGTTCTACTTTTTAAGAGAAAGATAATTCTTTTTTATAAATGGGATCATACTGCGATATTGTTTTAAATTATTTACCCCATATCTGCAATTTATTATATAGATATAATGTATTTTATCTAATCCATTTTCTATTGTTGGACACATTGTTTCTCTTGTTTTTCTATTAGAAAGAGCACTAGGCTGAAATGCTTATAGGGAATCTTCATTCCCACCAAAATTATTTCCCTAAACCAACTTATTAAAAATAAAATTGGCTAAACAAAGAGGATACATATAAATTGCCCTCCAGCAGTGTATGCCTGATTACCTAATCCCTTGCTTATTTTATATTATTTTTAAAGTTTTTATCAGTTTAGGAAGTAAAAAAATTGCTATTTCATTTTCAGGAGCACTTTATTTTTATTATTAATGGGGTTGACCTTATATTTACTGGTTATTTTATTTCTTTCAATTGCCTATTAGCATCTTTACACATGTTTCTCTTGATGAATTTTTTTCTTTATTTATTGGAAGATTTTATATGTTAAGGCTAGTATACAAAGTATACATAGTATATAAGGAATACATAGTATACAAAGTATACATGTGTTGCAGTTACCTTAACTAATATTATTTGTCTTTTTGTAATATTTATGCTATATTTTAGCATAAAATTTTAATTTTTAAATAATTATTTTAATCTTGGCATTTTCATTATTTTAAAATACTTATTTGGATCTTTAGGAAGATTTCATATGGAGGAAAAAAGCAAAAACTATTTGATACTAATATTGAGAATAAGATCAATATTATAGTTGGGCAGTGCTATTTGGAATTTTTTTAAATTAGGTGGTAAGTATTGTGATAGCTGCTTGTAGAGCTAATCAAATGTTTTTAAATTTATTAATTTTATTTTATCGATATGTTACAACATATATTAAACCTATATGATTAAGACTCACATAAACCTTATTAGTATTTAAAAGAAACTATTATGGTTACTTTTGCTAAAAATCCTAGACATATGCTTCTGTTTTAGATTCATCTGAGATCCTTATCATGTGATCTTGCTGTTTGGGTTCCAGATTGGGGCCTCTTCTGGGTTTTCTTGGCAGTGTTGTGTTCAGGCTGCTCATTACTAAAGTCTCATTGAGCTTGCTTTTCTTTCTCAGTCCCATTTGTATTATTTGGGGTTGGTTGTGGATAGTGAGGCTTCCTGTTCTTTCTCTATCATAGCCCAGCTTATTAAACAGCATTAAGCTTTTTGCTTTCATGGTCCCAGGCAGAGACCCATTGTCCTTCTGCCTTGGCAGGTATGCACTCTAAGTCTATTGCCTGTAAATCACGAAATTCATACTTACATATTCAGTCTCTAGATACAAATCTTTGTAGTTGCAGAATACCCTGTCGATAACTTTCTCTGAGAACCTAATCTAATTTTAGGTTAATCTAATCTAATTTCTCCCTTTTCCAAGAGTAGTGCCAACTCAAACCATCCTGACTTTATCATTTATGTACTTTAAACTTCATCATGCACTTCTTGTTGAGTCCAGCTGCCTCATCTCTCCCTTGCATAATGTAGCCACAAGAAATAAGTAATGTTATTTTTGCTTTGAGAATATGTTAGAGTGTTTGTCTCAAGACCATTAACTAGCTAGTTACTTCTATGTCTAGTTATATAGCAGCCTTCTTAACCATTTAAGTGAATAGGATAAAAAAGCAGGCTCCTTTTGTAAAGTGAGCTGAGTGATGTAATAACTGACAATAAATATAAAAGGAATAAGGTAGGTTGGAATAATGTGGAAAGCTTCACAAAGGAGAACAATTTTGAGATACACTTTGGAATATGTTGTATTCTTCATACATAATTCTTCCTTCCTTCCTTCCCTTCGCCATGAATCCTGCTCTTCTCTATGACAGGATTATACTTACATGTCCCATTGACATATCTCTTTGTCATGTTAATTTCTTTCACTCTGAAATGTAGGCAGAAGTGGTTGATTTAGTACTAGTTCTGAACTAGGCCTGAAGAGAAATCATGTGTTTCTTTTTACTGTCTTGTGCTTCTGCCATAGCCATGAGAAGAACAGTCCACTGAAGGCTGAGTGAGTCATCTAGGACAGACCTGAACACCTGGCAACTTGAAGCCAAACCCACCTGAGCCTACAGAAATCAGCCAGACCCCAACTGACCCACAGACTTATGAGCAAGAAAAATAAGTGTTGTTATAAGCCACTGAATTAGGGCATTATTTGGGACTTGATATTTTTGCAGCAACACCTGACTAATGCATACATATTGTAGGAAATGGTTAGGTCATGATCTAGTAGCATCTTCCTTTCTGTTTCCACTATCTGCATCAGTTCAAGCTTCTATCCTGCCTCCCTGGATTGTTTTAAAAGCTTCCTATTTTTTCCCACCTGCATTAGTGAGGGTAGCCCAATAGCTATAAGCAGTTGATCCAAAATTTACAGTGTTTCAAACACAATACAGGTTTACTTCTTGCTCACATTTCTGCACTATTATCAATAGGTGGTTGAGGATCCTCCTTCCACATAGCCACTCAGGGACCCAGACCGATAGAGACTTTTCTGCTTTTTTTTTTTACATGTATCTTACAAGATACATGCAAGAAAGCTTAGAAAATGTAGCTTTAGCTGTGGGGACAAGAAAAAAATTGATAACATTGATTTTTTTAAGTTTTATTTTATTATGTTAGTCACCATACATTACATCATTAGTTTTTTTTACACATTTTTTTATTATGTTATGTTAATCACCATACATTACATCATTAGTTTTTGATGTAGTGTTCCATGATTCATTGTTTGCATATAACGCCCAGTGTTCCATGCAATATGTGCCCTCCTTAATACCCATCGCCGGGCTAACCCATCTCTCCACCCCCCTCCCCTCTAAAACCCTCAGTTTGTTTCTCAGAGTCCATAGTCTGTCATGGTTCATCCTCCCCTCCGATGTCCCCCCCTTCATTTTTCCCTTCCTACTATCTTCTTCTTTTTTTTTTTTTTTTTAGCATATAATGTAGTTTCAGAGGTACAGGTCTGTGATTCATCAGTCTTACACAATTCACAGCATTCACCATAGCACATATCCTCCCCAATGTCCATCACCCAGCCACCCCATCCCTCCCACCCCCCTCCACTCCAGCAACCCTCAGTTTGTTTCCTGAGATTAAGAGTCTCTTATGGTTTGTCTCCCTCTCTGGTTTCATCTTGTTTCATTTTTTTTCCTCCCTTCCCCTATGCTCCTCTGTCTTATTTCTTAAATTCCTCATATCAGTAGATCATATGATACTTGTCTTTCTCTGATTGACTTATTTCGCTTAGCATAATACCCTCTAGTTCCATCCGCATCGTTGCAAATGGCAAGATTTCAATTTTTTGTTGGCTGCATAATATTCCATTGTGTATATATATATATATATATATATATATATATATATATATATACCACATCTTCTTTATCCATTCATCTGTCGATGGACATCTTGGCTCTTTCCATAGTTTGGCTATTGTGGACATTGCTGCTATAAACATTGAGGTGCACGTACCCCTTTGGATCACTACATTTGTAACTTTGGGGTAAATACCCAGTAGTACAATTGCTGGGTCATAGGGTAGCTCTATTTTCAACTTTTTGGGGAACCTCCATACTGTTTTCCAGAGTGGCTGCACCAGCTTGCATTCCCACCAACAGTGTAGGAGGGTTCCCCTTTCTCCTCATCCTCACCAACATCTGTCGTTTCCTGACTTGGATAACATTGATTATGATGAGCAATTTATAATCTCTGCTATCCCATCACTTGTTTAACAAGCTTTAATCTAGAGTTATATGTCCTAAAAATTCAATGTGATAGTAACTATCTGCCTAAAATCTATGTTCCTGATTGATTACAGTTTCAACATCAAATTTAGCATATGATATCCATATAGACAGCTTCTGTTTTCATCCAGGAATAACACTGAAGAACAGGTGAAGCCAGCACTTCTTTGATTTCTTCAGTACATAATCCTATCATATCAAACCTTAACAAGCAATGTAGAAGTTACCTATGATTTCATGGGAGAGGTAGAGGTCATTCACTGTACGGCAAACAACTCAATAAATCCTCATCACAATTTTCATTCTTTTCTAGTCTTTTTTTCAGCTATGTGACCATTTACGGTCACATTTTTTTTTTTACCATTTTACCATTTTTTACCTTTTTTTTTTTACCCCTCTAGCATGAAGTACCTAAATCTTCCCAGTTCCTCTCTTCTGTGCCTGTAACTCTCTCTACCCATTCCCTTTCTTATATATCTTATAATAAACCAAATATACCAAACATGCATGGTCACACTCATCACCTCACTCAAGAAAATAATAAAGACCCTGTAATTGCTGATTCCACCACCCTCAGAAAGCAGTGGGGGATCATAAATTACATTTTACCCTAATACAAGAAAGACCTCTGTGGCTGGCTCATTTCCACTTTAAAAAATTTTATTTCTAGCTTTTCCCTTCTTGCCTCCTATATTCCAATCATGCTGAACCCCTCACCATACCTTGAACACATTTTGGTTTCTTCCTATTTCTGGGCCTTTGTGAAGAGTACATCCTCTGCCCAGAAGCCTTCTTCTGCTCTGCATATCAAGATCCCATAAATGCCTTAAGGGCTAGTTCAAGTATCTCTTTCACTGTGGAGTCTTACCTACCTTTATTCTACTGCCCCAACTTCACAGAATTCATTGTTCTTCTGTGCTCTCATAGAATTCTATACACACTTCTACTATAGTATTTATTACATTGTTTAATATCCTAGTCAGTAATCTAGTTTGCCAGAATGGGGACCTTGTCATCTTTGAATTCTTATTGTAGTACCTAACATGTAGCTTGAAATACAGTTTCTCGGTAAATGTTTGTTGATGCAAGAAAAACTTCTCTGAGAGAAGAGACAGGAGGCTCTCAGTTCATGACCAAAGCTTTAATAACTAGTCTGGAACACAGAGCAGTCCCATGAGGGAAGCTTTCAGGGTAACTTTAATTCTTTACCCCAAAGTGCTATTATTGAAGGGAAAAAAAATTTGGAGCATTTTAATATGTTAGTTCCTTAAATTGCACTTTCTGTGAATAGAAAGCTGAAAGAGAGAGGAGATTAAATGAAAGGAGAATACCAAGCCAGAAGCTAAGGACAGTCCAGAAATGTTATAAGAATTAAAATGTGTAACTTTCTCCCTCACTTCTGGGTTTACATGCATTTAATATAGCTTGACCTATGGAACTTATATCTTGGGTTTGCCTGTAGAGGCTCTCTCTTTCAGGCCAAATTATCTGTCTAATGTAGCAGATAGAAAAATAATCCTATATCCCTACCAGTTCAATGAATGTTTTTGAATTAATAAAATAATCCAGGACCTATATTTTCTAGCGTTAGACAGTAACAAACAGCACCATGAATCTTTGCACAGAAGAACACTCTGAATGTATTGTCAGTGTCTCAGGTTTCTTTCTTATCATTTTGGCCTTGCTATTGAAGCTGACCAGAAATAGGTGAGTAAAATAATATCCTCATAAAACTCTACAGAGCAATTGCTATACATCCTCCAGAGAATTAGGCAATAGAGACATAGACAAGATATAAGGAAACCCTCTTCTTATACTAACTGGAATGGTAGTCAGAATATTACTTAAGATAGCTCTACTGCTGTATACAAATAAATTTCCAAATCTCAATCATTTAACACAAAAGTGTATTTTTTTTCCTCATGTTGGGCAGTTCACCTCCAAATAATAATTGAGGGATAATGTTGTCCTGGCTTTCTTTCAATCGTTTCTCCCATCTTGTAACTCTAGAAATTTCACATAGGACTCCCAAGATTAATATAGGTCTCCCAAGACAACCCAACATGGATTGTCTCCATCCCAAGCAGTGAGAAAAGGAGAAGTTCACAAGGACTCTTGTGTGGAGGCTTTTCTGGGCCAAGTCTGGAAATGGTGCCTATTGCTTCTGTGTCCATTCCTTTGGCAAAAAAGTTATCAACACAAGGCCATGCCTAACTCCAAGTAAAGGTAGAAATGTGGTCAAAGACTATCCTTTCAGGAATCACTGTTATAGTTTGTTACTAGAAATGTAGTCTATTATAAGGAAAAGGAAACAGGTATGGTAGACAATGCTATAATCCATTGATAAAAAAAGAGTAAGAAAAACTTACCAATTCTCATTTCACAGATTACATATTTATAAATTTGCCTACTTACTAAAATTTGCATGTAACCCCAAAATCGAAATTTTCAGTGCTTTCACAGTCATTTGTGGACATGTACATAGCAGCAAAAAATTTGAGTCACCCAACTCTGCACATCACCAGCTGAGGCTAAATAAGGTGATGCTCTGCCTTCTTGTTTCAGCCCTCCTATTATAAACAAGTGTCCTTTTTACAGTATGGTTAGTATCAAAGTTTTTTTATTTCACTGTTTCAAATGGCCCTGAAGCATAGTTCTGAAGTGCTCTTTAGTGTTCTAAGCATAAGGATATGAAGTATATGTGTTAGGCAAGCTTTATTTAGGTACGAGTTATAGTGCTGTTGGCTGAGTTCAATGTTAATGAGTCAACAATATGTACTAAATAAGGTATCTTTAAACAGAAACTCAAATAAAACAAGATTGTGTATTGATTGGTTGACAAAAATATTACCAGAGACTCACAAAAACCTAACCCTATATTTCTCCTAGGAGCAGTGGTTCAGTATTTGCTAATTCAATCTTGAATTCATGTTCATGGGGGACTTTATTTAACTTAAGTGCCATAAATAACAAGAATCAGCTGTGTGTGTGTGTGTGTGTGTGTGTGTGTGTGTGTGTCTGTGTATGTAATTTTAACTTTCTCTCCCACTCATATTGTTTTTGGTTTACATATTGTGTCAGCCACTGCCGGTTACCTATCTCAAAAGGCATTCCCCCTGATGTCATGGTTCTGTATACTAACAAGATCCTGATTTTGTTCAGATACCAGGCAGAGTAACTTGATCTCAGCTAAAGTTAGCCCAGAACCAAGGATAGATTTTACTTAACACGCAGGTCTAGCTGATAAACTATAAGTGGTCTATTTTGCACTGCCTTCCATTTTCTACTACCTCCTATATGGCATTAGGAAGTGATACTTTGAGCTGTTCCAACCATCTTACAACCATGAGATGAGGTCCAAGAGAGCTCCCCAAATGTTAGCTTAATTAAGCTTCTATCAATGACAACAATTGTCTATCTCCAGACTTGATGTTTGTGTAGAAAGTAAGTCTCTATTTTTAAACTATTATCAATTTCTTTTCTTACCTACAGAAATGCCTATGGCCAAAAGTATTGCTACTTATTCACATAATATTTAATCCATTCAACAAATGGTTGCTAAACGTTTACCATATGCAAGCACTGTTAAAATAGTGGATATTCAGCAATGAACAAAACAGATAAATTCATGACCACATAGATAGGAAAAGGCAAAAACAAAACAAACAAACAAAAAAAAGGATGAATCTATTTCATGTGCTTATTGGCCATTTCTATATCTTCTTTCCAAACATCTGTATTCAGAATAGTTTCCCATTTTAATTGGGTTTTTGTCTCTTTTTAATTATTGAGTAAGACTCGTTATATATTCCAAATAGAAATCCCTTACCAAATACATGATTTACAAAGTTCTTCTCTCATTCTGTGTGTTGCCTTTTCATTTTCTTGAAGGGCATTCTTTGAACAAAATGTTGAATAGAAATGGGGAGGGCTGGCATCCTTGTCTTGTTCTTCATCTTAAGGAGAAGCATTTAGTTTTCACCATTTAGTATGATTAGTTATAGGTTTTTATTTTTCTACATTCATAAGTGATATTAAGGTCAGTAGTTTATAAAAGTATGATATTTATAGTGATGTAAACGTCAGTAGTTTTCTTATCTTATGATGTCTTTGATTAGATTTCATATCAAGGTAAGAGCAGCCTCAAAGAATGAGCTGGAAAATGTTCTTCCTCTTTTTAATTTTGGAAGAACTTGTGAAAATTTTTACTAATTTTTCTTTAAATGTTTGGTAGAATTCACCAATGATCTCATCTGGGCCTGGGCATTTCTCTATAGTAGATTTTTATATTATTAGATCAATCTCTTTACTTGTTCTAGATCTATTTAGAATTTTCCCTTTCTTCTGGAGTCAGTTTAGTACTTTATGTTTTTTAGGAATTTGTCCATTTCACCTAAGTCATCTGATTTGTTGGCATGTAACTATTCACAGTAATTCCTGATAATGTTTTTATTTCTGAGGCATCAGTGGCAATGTCCCTTCTTTGACATCTAATTTTATAATTTGAGTCTTATCTTTTTTCCTTGGTCAGTTTTGCTAAAGGTTTTCAATTTTGTTTTGTTTACCTTTTCAAAGAACCAACTTTGGTTTTGTTGATTTTACTATCTCTTTATTCTGAATTTACTTATTTCCACTATAATTTTTATTATTTCCTTCCTTATTTTTTAGAAAAGAGTATTAATATTTACTGGTAACATTTAAGTAGAAGTATATATTAAAATGAAGTTTTAAAACTATTTTTTAATAATTTTTTCTTTATTTTTAATTTTTATTATTGAAATACAGTTGACATACAATGTTACATTAGTTCCAGGTATACAACATAGTGATTCAATAATTTTGTACATTACTCAGTGCCCATCATAAGTCTAGTCACCATCTGTCAACATACAACATATTACAATATAATTGATTAACTATATTCCCTATGCTGTACTTTTCATTTTTGAGACTTACTTATTTTATAACTAGAAGTTTGTAATTCTTAACCCTTTAACCTATTTTGCCCATCACTCCACCCCTTTCCTTTTGCAAACCACCAGTTTGTTCTCTGTATTTATGAGTCTGTTTCTGTTTTCTTTGTTTCGGTTGCTATAAACATCCCTCTGAGAACTGCTTTTGGTGTATCCTAAAGATTTGGGACCACTGTGTTTGCACTTTTTTTTTTCTTTTGTCTCCATGTGTTTTTTAATATCCTCTTTGGTCTCTTTGTTGACTCTTTGGTTGTTTAGTAGCATGTTCTTTCACCTACATATGTTTGTGCTTTTTACAGTTTTTTTTTCTTGTAATTGGTGTCTACTTTCATACTGTTGCAGGGAAAAAAGAAGCTTGATATGATTGCAACCTTCTTAAAATTATTGACACTTGTTTTGTGGCCTATCATCTGATCTATCCTGGAAAATGTTCCATGTTTACTTGAAAAGAATGTGTATATGTGTATTCTTGGGGCACCTGGGTGGCTCAGTCAGTTAAACGTCTGCCTTCAGCTCAGGTCATGATCCCAGGGTCCTGGGATTGAGGCCCGCATCGGGCTCCCTGCTCCGTGGGGAGTCTGCTTCTCTCTCTCCCTCTGCCCCTCTCTGCCCCCCGCTCATGCTCTCTTTCTCTGTCTCCCCACCTCACCACGTGCACACACTCTCTCTCTCTCAAGTAAAGAAAGAAAGAAGGAAGGAAGGAAAGAAAGAAAAAAAAGAAAGAAAGAAAGAAAGAAAGAAAGAAAGAAAGAAAGAAAGAAAGAAAGAAAGAAAGAAAGAAAGAAAGAAAGAAAAGAAAAGAAAGAAAAAGAGTATTCTGCTGTTTTTAGGTGGAATGTTCTGTTTATACCTGTTAGGTTCATTTGGTCTAATGTGTTGTTCTAAGTCACTGTTTTCTTGTTGGTTTTTTGTCTAGATGATCTATACATTAATGTAAGTGGGATGTTAAAATTCCTTACTATTATTTTGTATTACTGTCAATTTCTCCCTTTATGCTTGTTAATATTTGCTTTATGTATTTAGGTGCTCCTCTGTTGGGAGTATAGATATTTACAATTGTTTATCCCCTTGTTCAATTGATACCTTTATCATTATGTAATGCCCTTTTTGTCTTTTGTTACAGTCTGTTTTAAAGTCTATTTTGTCTTATATAAGCATTGCTACCCTGCCTTTTGTTGTTGCTTCCATTTGTATGGAATAATTTCACAGCCCTTCAATTTCAGCTTGTATGTGTCCTTAGGTCTGAAGTGAGTCTCTCATATGCAGCATAGAGATTGGTCTTGACTAGAGCACTTAGTCCACTTATATTTAAAGTAATTATTGAAAAGTATACACTTATTGTCATTTTGTTCATTGTTTTCTGGTTGTTTTTGTAGTTCTTCTCTGTTCTTTTCATCTTGTCTTGCTCTCTTCTTTTGTGGTTTGAGAGCTTTCTTTAGTGTTATGCTTGGATTCCTTCTTCTTTATTTGTTGTGTATCTATTATAGGTTTTTGATTTGTGATTACAGTGGGGTGTTTTTATAACATCCTATGTGTATAGCTGTCTGTATTAAATTGATGGTCACTTAAGCTTGAACACATTCTAAAAGCAGTAAATTTTTACTCCCCTCTTCATATTTTACATCTTTTTATTTGTATATCCCTTGAATAATTTTTGTAGATATAATTGATTTTATTAGTTTTGTGTTTTAACTTCCATACTGGCTTTATAAGTGATTAATATACTACCTTTACTATATGTTTTCTTTTACCAGTGAAATTTTTTCCTTTCGTAATTTTCTTACTTCTAGTGATGTCATTTTATTTCCACTAAAGAATTTCTATTAACATTTCTACTAAGGCTGCCATAGTGAATTCCTTTAACTTCAGTTTGTCTGGGAATTTCTTTATCTCTCCTTCTATTCTGAACGATAATCTTGCTCTGTAGAGTATTTTGAGTCAAAGGTTTTTTTTCCTTTCAGCACTTGGAATATATTCATGGTCCTCTCTTCTGGCCTGTAAAGTTTCTGCTCAAAAATCAGCTTATTGCTTTATGGATTTTCTCTTGTATGTAACTGTTTGCTTTTCTCTTGCTGCCTTTAAGATTCTTTATTATTAATTTTTGCCATTTTAATTATGTGCTTGGTATGGACCTCCTTGGGCTCATTTTGTTTGGCACTCACTGTGATTCTTGAAACTGGATTTCTGTTTCCTTCCCCCAGATCAAGGAAGTTTTTAGCTATTATTTCTTCAAACAAGTTTTCTGCCCCCTTGTCTCTCTCTTCTCCTTCTGGGATCCCTATAATGCAAATGTTATTCATTTGATGTTGCAGGTTTCTTAACCTATTCTCCTTATTATTCTTTTTTTCTTTTTGTTGTGTAGCTTGGTTGCTTTCCATTACCTTGTCTTCCAGATCACTGATCCATTCTTCTGCATCCTCTACTATTGATTCCTTCTAGTGTATTTTTTTATTTCAGTTACTGTATTCTTCAGCTCTGACTGGTTCTTTTTTATATTTCCTATCTCTTTATTGAAGTTCTCACTGAATCTGTCCACTCTTTTCTTAAAAGTGGCATGTATCTTTATAATCATTACTTTGAATTTTTTATCAAGCATATTGCTTATCTCCATTTCATTTAGCTTTTTTTCTGTGACTTTGTCTTACTGGTTCATTTGGGACATATTCCTCTGTCTCATTTTGTCTGACTCTCTGTGTTTGTGTCTTTTTATTAGGTAGGTCAGATATGTCTCCTTGGTCATGAAAGTAGTGACCTTGTGTAGAAGAGTTCCTGTGATGCCCTGTAGTGCAGTGACCCCTGGTCACCAGAACCAGGCACTCTAGGCACTGCTTTGGGCACACTGGTGCGTGGGTCAGGCACTGTGCCTACTGTCTACAGTTAGCCTTGTGACAGCTGCAGGCACACCAAATGTTAGGGCTTGCTCTGAGAAGCCAGCTAAAAGTCCCAGATACAAGAATTCTGGGCATGCTGGTGTGTGGGGTTATCGCCTCCCCTCTTCAGGGCAAGTCACTTTGGAGGGATAATGGTCCTATCCAGGGCTGCCTGCTGGGTGTGACAGGGCAGGAGCCACTTTGGGGATTTCCTGCTGCCTGTTGAGGCAGGTGGATTGCATGGGGAGGATCTACAGAGGAATACCCCAGTGGGGCATGCCATCCTAGCAAGGTTGATGGAGAATGTTAGAACTGGTTCCCACAAGCGTCCTGTTATCTAAGCTGGGAGAGGGCAAGAAAAATGATACCTACAAGCACTTTTGTTCCTGGAGAAATCTGCTGATCCTTGCCCCTCTGGCATACATCCTAAGACTTAGTTAAATCTCTTTTCACCGCAGGTGCTTTTTTTTATATTTAAAATTTTTTTTAATTTTTAATTTTTGTTAGTTCCAGTATAATTAATGTGCAGTGTTATATTAGTTTCACGTGTACAATATAGTGATTTGACAATTGTATACATTACTTAATGCTCATCACAATAAGTGCACTCTTAATCCCCTTCCCCTATTTCACCCATAATCCCACTCACCTCCCCTCTAGTAACCACCAGTTTGTTCACTATATAACCCTGGTGCTTTTCAAACTGCTTCTTGTGTGCTATGTCTCAGGCAGAGTCAGTTAGTGTGCTGGCCCTTAAGGGCAGAGAATTGGTTTCCTATCACCCTCCAACTCTCCCAGAGTTAAGCCCCGCTGATTTTTAAAGCTCCCAGAGTTAAGCACCACTGAGAAAAGCTGAGAAAAGAAAATAAAGAAGAGAAAGTATAAATTTATAGAGTTTGTTATGTTGACCTTTTATTTACAATTAGTTCCTATGAATTCAAGTTACCATCTGGTGTTCTTTCCTTACTTCAATACAGCTTTGGTCCCACCTACCTCCTTTTTGCAGTTATTGTCAATAATTGTATTTCTATATGTTATAGACTCAACAATATACATATTCATTTATAAAGTTGCTTTTTAAATTAGCTTTCATTTAAAAAAAATTTTTTTATTATGTTAATCACCATACATTACAACATTAGTTTTTGATGTGGTGTTCCATGATTCATTGTTTGCATATAACACCCACTGCACCATTCAGTATGTGCCCTCTTTAATACCCATCACCAGGCAAACCCATCCCCCACACCCCTCTCCTCAAGAACCTTCAGTTTGTTTCTCAGAGTCCATAGTCTCTCATGGTTCGTCTCCCCCTCTGATGTCCCCCCATTCATTTTTCCCTTCCTGCTATCTTCTTCTTCTTCTTCTTTTTTTTAATAATGTATTATTTGTTTCAGAGGTACAGGTCTGTGATTCAACAGTCTTACACAATTCACAGCATCACCATAGCACATACCCTCCCCAATGTCTGTCACCCAGCCACCCCATCCCTCCCACCCCCCACCACTCCAGCAACCCTCAGTCTCTTTCCTGAGATTAAGAATTCCTCATATCAGTGAGGTCATATGATACATGTCTTTCTCTGATTGACTTATTTTGCTCAGCATAATACCCTTCAGTTCCATCCACGTCATTGCAAATGGCAAGATTTCATTCCTTTTGATGGCTGCATAATATTCCCTTGTATATATATACCACATCTTCTTTATCCATTCATCTGTTGATGGACATCTTGGCTCTTTCCATAGTTTGGCTATTGTAGACATTGCTGCTATAAACATCAGGTTGCACGTACCCCTTCGGATCCCTACATTTGTATCTTTGGGGTAAATACCCAGTACTGCAATTGCTGGGTCATAGGGCAGCTCTATTTTCAACTTTTTGAGGAACCTCCATACTGTTTTCCAGAGTGGCTGCACCAGCTTGCATTCCCACCAACAGTGTAGGAGGGTTCCCCTCTCTCTGCATCCCCGCCAACATCTGTCATTTCCTGACTTGTTAATTTTAGCCATTCTGACTGGTGTGAGGTGGTATCTCACTGAGGTTTTAATTTGGATTTCCCTGATGTCGAGCGATGTTGAGCACTTTTTCATGTGTCTGTTGGCCATTTGGATGTCTTCTTTGGAAAAATGTCTGTTCATGTCTTCTGCCCATTTCTTGATTGGATCATTTGTTCTTTGGGTGTTGAGTTTGATAAGTTCTTTATAGATTTTGGATACTAGCCCTTTATCTGATATATCATTTGCAAATATCTTCTCCCATTCTGTCAGTTTTCTTTTGGTTTTGTTGACTGTTTCCTTTGCTGTGCAAAAGCTTTTTATCTTGATGAAGTTCCAATACTTCATTTTTGCCCTTGCTTCCCTTGTCTTTGGCGATGTTTCTAGGAGGAAGTTGCTGTGGCTGAGGTAGAAGAGGTTGCTGCCTGGGTTCTTCTCTAGGATTTTGATGGACTCCTGTCTCACATTTAGGTCTTTCAACCATTTTGAGTCTATTTTTGTGTGTGGTGTAAGGATATGGTCCAGTTTTATTCTTCTGCATGTGGCTGTCCAATTTTCCCAACACCATTTGTTAAAGAGACTGTCTTTTTTCCATTGGACATTCTTTCCTGCTTTGTCGAAGATTAGTTGACCATAGAGTTGAGGGTCCATTTCTGGGCTCTCTATTCTGTTCCATTGATCTATGTGTCTGTTTTTGTGCCAGTACCATGCTGTCTTGGTGATCACAGTTTTGTAATATACCTTGAAATCAGGCAATGTGATGTGCCCCCAGCTTTGTTTTTCTTTTTCAACATTTCCTTGGCAATTCGGGGTCTTTTCTGATTCCATACAAATTTTAGTATTATATGTTCCACCACTTTGAAAAACGTCATTGGAATTTTCATCAGGATGGCATTGAATGTATAGATTGCTCTGGGTAGCATAGACATTTTAACATTGTTTATTCTTCCGATCCATGAGCATGGAATGTTTTTCCATCTTTTTGTGTCTTCTTCAATTTCTTTCATGAGTGTTCTGTAGTTCCTAGAGTATAGATCCTTTACCTCTTTGGTTAGGTTTCTTCCGAGGTATCTTATGGGTTTTGGTGCTATTGTAAATGGAATTGTTTCTCTAATTTCTCTTTCTACAATTGCATTGTTAGTGTATAAGAAAACTGATTTCTGTGCATTGATTTTGTATCCTGCCACATTACTGAATTGCTGTATGAATTCTAGTAATTTGGGGCTGGAGTCTTTTGGGTTTTCCACATAAAGTATCATGTCTGCAAAAAGAGAGTTTGATTTCTTCTTTGCCAATTTGAATACCTTTTATTTCTTTTTATTGTCTGATTGCTGTTGCTAGGATTTCTAGTACTATGTTCAATAGTGGCAAGAGTGGGCATCCTTGACATGTTCCTGATCTTAAGGGAAAGGCTCTCAGCTTTTCCCCATTGAGGATGATATTCACTGTGGGTTTTTCATAGATGGATTTTATGAACTTGAGGAATGTTCCCTCTATTCCTATACTCTGAAGAGTTTTAACCAGGAAAGGATGCTGTATTTTGTCAAATGCTTTTTCTGCATCAATTGAGAGGACCATATGGTTCTTCTCTCTCCTCTTTTTAATGTGTTCTATCACACTGATTGATTTGCAAATGTTGAACCACCCTTGCATCCTGGGGATAAATCCCACTTGGTCGTGGTGGATGATCCTTTTAATGTATTGTTGGATCCTATCAGCTAGGATTTTGTTGAAGATTTTGAAATCCATATTCATCAGGGATATCAGTCTGAAATTCTCCTTTTTGATGGGATCTTTGCCTGGTTTGGGGATTAAGGTAATGCTGGCCTCATAGAATGAGTCTGGAAGCTTTCCTTCTGTTTCTATTTTTTGAAACAGCTTCAGTAGAATAGGTATTATTTCTTCTTTGAATGTTTGGTAGAATTCCTCAGGGAATCCATCAGGCCCTGGATTCTTGTTTTTTGGGAGGTTTTTGATCACTGCTTCAGTCCCGTTACTGGTTATTGGCCTATTCAGGTTGTCAATTTCTTCCTGTTTCAGTCTTGGGAGTTTATAGGTTTCCAGGAAGACATCCATTTCATCCAGGTTGCTCAGTTTATTGGCATATAGTTGTTGATAATAATTTCTTTTCTTTTTTTTTTAAAGATTTTATTTATTTATTTGAGAGAGAGAATGAGAGAGAGAGAGCACATGAGAGGGGGGAGGGTCAGAGGGAGAAACAGACTCCCAGCTGAGCAGGGAGCCCGATGCGGGACTCGATCCTGGGTCTCCAGGATCATGACCTGAGCCGAAGGCAGTCGCTCAACCAACTGAGCCACCCAGGCGCCCCAATTTCTAATAATTGTTTCTATTTCCTTGGTATTAGTCATGATCTCTCCCCTTTCATTCATAATTTTATTAATTTGGGTCCTTTCTCTTTTCTTTTGGATAAGTCTGTCCAGTGGTTTATCGATCTTATTAATTCTTTCAAAGAACCAGCTTCTAGTTTCGTTGATCTGATCTACTGTGTTTCTGGTTTCTAATTCATTGATTTCTGCTCTAATCTTAA
The DNA here is from genome assembly GCF_964656455.1 of Halichoerus grypus. Taxonomy (NCBI): domain Eukaryota; kingdom Metazoa; phylum Chordata; class Mammalia; order Carnivora; family Phocidae; genus Halichoerus; species Halichoerus grypus. Next base: position 25,910,485 of record NC_135713.1, on the reverse strand, counting down.
TTATTTCTCTTCTAATGCGTGGCTTAGGCATCGTCTGTTGCTTTTTCTCTAGTTCTTTAAGGTGTAGAGTTAGTTGGTGAATTCGGGATTTTTCTAATTTTTTGAGTGAGGCTTGGATGGCTATGTATTTCCCCCTTAGGACCGCCTTTGCAGTATCCCATAGGTTTTGGACCGATGTGTTTTTGTTCTCATTGGTTTCCATGAATTGTTTAAGTTCTTTGATTTCCTGGTTGACCCAAACATTCTTGAGTAGAGTGGTCTTTAGCTTCCCAGTGTTTGAATTTCTTCCAAATTTTTTCTTGTGATTGAGTTCCAGTTTTAAAGCATTATGGCATGAGAATATGCAGGGAATAATCTCAATCTTTTGGTATTCTTTGAGACCTGATTTGTGACCCAGTATGTGGTCTGTTCTGGAGAAAGTTCCATGTGCACTTGAAAAGAATGAGTATTCTGTTGTTTTAGGGTGGAATGTTCTGTATATATCTATGAGGTCCATCTGGTCCAGTGTGTCATTTAAATCTCTTGTTTCTTTGTTGATTTTCTGCTTAGATGATCTGTCCAATGCTGAGAGTAGAATATTGAGGTCTCCTACAATTAACGTATTGTTATCAATATGACTCTTTATTTTGGTTAACAGTTGGCTTATGTAGATGACTGCTCCCATTTTGGGGGCATAGATATTTACAATTGTTAGATCTTCTTGTTGGATAGACCCTTTAAGAATGATATAGTGTCCTTCCGTGTCTCTAACTACAGTCTTTAGTTTAAAATCTAATTTGTCTGGTATAAGAATTGCTACCCCAGCTTTCTTTTGAGGTCCGTTGGCATGGAAGATGGATCTCCATCCCTTCACTTTCAGTCTCGATGTATCTTTAGGTTCAAAATGAGTCTCTTGTAGACAGCATATGGATGGGTCCTGTCTTTTTATCTAATCTGCAACCCTGTGCCATTTTATGGGAGCACTTAGGCCGTTCACATTGAGAGTGATTATTGAAAGATATGATTTTATTGTCAGCATGTTGCCTGTGAAGACCTTGTTTTTATAGATTGTCCCTGTAAATTTCTTTTCTATATCACTCTTGGGGTCTTTCTCCTTTTATAGAACCCCCCTTAATATTTCTTGCAGGGCTGGCTTAGTGGTCACATATTCTTTCAGTTTCTCCCAGTCTTGGAAGCTCTGCATCTCTCCATCCATTCTAAGTGACAGCCTTGCTCAATAAAGTATTCTTGGCTGCATGTTCTTCTCATTTAGTACCCTGAATATGTCTTGCCAGGCCTTTCTGGCTTGCCAGGTCTCTGTGGATAGGTCTGACGTTATTCTGATGTTCCTCCCTCTGTACGTAAGGAATCTCTTCCCCCTAACTGCCCTTAAGATGATTTCCTTGGTTCTAAGATTTGCGAGTTTTACTATTACATGCTGGGGCATTGGCCTGTTTTCCTTGATCTTGGGAGGGGTCCTCTCTGCCTCTAGGACATGAATATTTGTTTCATTCCCCAGATTAGGGAAGTCCTCAGCTACGATTTGCTCAAATACATCTTCTAGTCCTCTCTCTCTCTCTCCACCCCCTCAGGGATTCCCATAATTCTGACATTGGAACGTTTCATGGTGTCACTTATTTCTCTGATTCTATTTTCATGGATTCTAAGTTGTTTTTCCCTGGCCTCCTCTTTTCCCTTTTTATCTATTAATTGGTCTTCTAGGTCACTAATTCATTCTTCCGCCTGGTTTACCCTACCTGTTAGATTGTCTAGATTAGACTGGATCTCATCGATAGCATTTTTAAGTTCTGCCAATTCAGCTTTCATTTCTGCCCTTAGAGACTCTATGTTGTCATTACTTGATTTCTCCATTCTAGCTATTGTCTTCACAATTGCTAACCTGGATTCCATCTCCGACTTCTTGGTAATATCTGAATCCATTTGTAAATCTGTGGCATAAGTCATAGGCTCTGAGTCTTTCCTATTTTGGGGGTTCCTCCTCCTACTCATTTTGTTGAGGGGTGGTTGAGGGAATGTATAGAGTCCAAATTATTGACCACAACCCAAGCAAGATGCACCTGTTTTCTAGAGACCTTAGGGTTGCTGGCCTCTTGTTTTCCCAGTCTGTCTCCTGGGGGAGGGGCCTGCCGCGCTGTTACTCAGGCAACTCTGTCCCCCCTGTGGTGGGGGATGGGCTCAGTGGAAACTGGTTTTCTGGGGCTTTTGTTCTCTGGTGGCTTTCCCTGGCGGCTTTCCACGTTTCTTCCGCGAGTCAGAACAGAAGAGACCATTTCCAACCCTCTGCCTCAGAGCAGAGAGATCGCAGTCTGTTCTTCAGTGAGCCCTCCAGGTCACACTACCTCCATTTCTGTCTGTGCTGCTATAAACTGCAGTGTCCTGGGTTGTGCACCCCTCTGCAGCGCTCCCAGTCCTCGCCTCTAGGTCGGGTCACGTCTCTGCCCTTTGTGCTTCTGAAACCACCAGCCGCCCCCAGTTTGCATGAGCGGCCCCTCCACCCTAGGTTTCCGTCTGGGGGGCTGCCCTAAAGTCCTTTCCCCACCGCTACTGGTCTGCAAGTCTGTGCCCTGTCCCCAGTGAGGCTATAGCTCACAGCAGTGTAGGATCCCTATGGCCAGGCTCCCTCCCGCTGCCATTTATCCTCCAATATCTGCCCACAGAATCACAGCTCCCCCCTTTGTACCTTGAAACCAACCACCTGTGATATTCTGTTAGTGGAGATCCAGATCTATCTTCTTACATCTCAAGCTGATTTCCTGGCTGTTCAGGGTGGTCTGGTAGATATCCAGCTCAATTCCAGGGACTGGTTGGAATAGGGTCCCCTGCTCCTCTGCCATCTTTTCCCCTTCCTCAGAAAGCAGTAAGGACTTTATATAGATATGGATGGTTTCATGGAGTTTGAATAAGGTACACAGAGGATGTTTTAGGCAAGAGATCTACCATTAGTGAACATATGTGGGTGAAAATAAGTATAACATATTTAGGGATAGAGAGAAGACAATTGTATATAGAAGAGAGGGGAAGTGGAATGAAACAAAATATTGGCAATGAGTACTCAGGAAAGACCTCAGAACTCAAACATCTGATTAATGCGTCTGAACTTGGTTTTTCAGGCATTGTAGAAGTATGGAAGAGTAATATACAATAGTGATCTAAAAAAAAAAAAGATGATTTGCTGAAAATAAGTCTGTCAAGGCAATGTGGAAAGCCAGAGGTCAAATATAGGGGTTCATTTCTTTGGTTCAGAAATGCCAGCCAAGGGTTATCAGTATGCATTCCCTAGCTAGGTCAGTGCTACAGACCTTGAAAGTAGTGGCACTTGCCACAGGCAGCCTTTATGCTTCTACTTAGGAGTTGGAAATATTCTGATGCTGCCCATTTTCTGATCTATGACACTAACCTGTGTAAGCTATAATGAGAATGGTGGTGTTTACAGACGCATGTGTCCAAGGATTTTATCCCTTTTAAGAAAGGAGTTTAATGAGTTTTGGCATAGCCTTGTTGTGAAGAGCCAGGCTCTATTTAGTATTAAAAGCATTTTGGAGGAAAGGTGCTATGCAAATTGGACTGATGTTATTTATGACTGCTTTGGTTTTATTCTAAGTGTCTGGAATGTCTGCTCAGAGATTACTAACTTGAGGGCTCAAAAGGCATGCCCAAAAGACCTTGCCACAACTGGCAGCTCTATCAACATCCAGTTGTGAAAAATAGAACAGGATTCTGTCACTATTAGGAGAGCTCATGCTATTTATATCACATAAAAAGGTGGCCCAAAGTTATCACTCATACAGCCTTGGTAAATTCATCACAACATGTGGTTTTCCTCAATTGCTGATGAAATGTCTCCTTTGGTGACACTTAACAGCAAAGGATAAAGTTCAAACTCTTAAACTTGTATTCAATATCCTTCACAATGCTTTTCTTGCTTTCTTTTTACTACTTATCTACAAGAATCTCTGCTCTGATCGAATAGCCCTACTCACTGTTGCCCAAAATTTTACTTTCTCACCATTTAGAGATGGTTCCCCCCATCTAGAATATTTCCCCTGCTTTCCCCCTTACCCCTCCTATCCTTCTATCTAAATTCTGCATATCCTTTAAGAGGCAGTATAAATTCTGGTCCTCCTTGAGGACAGCTTCATAGAGATTGTGGGCAGTCCATTGTTTATTCTTATGGTGTGTTCTCCATATAGATTCCTTTTTACATGTGGATTCCAGGTTCCCCTGAAGAATATGTATGTGTGAAGTTTATGATTATGATTAAGGTGCCTCATCTTGAGTGGCTGGTGTGGTAATAGGGGAGTAAAAGTAGGTTAGGCTAGCTGACCAAGATTCTCAAACTAAACTTTTATGATCTTTCTCCTGGTCATAGGAAAATGAGCTTGTCCAAGTAAACATAACTTTTCCACAGGTGCCTAGTCTTTCTGGAAAGCTGCAGGGAGCTCGCAATGTGTTCCTGTTTTACTGCCTGGTATTATAGTTTTTGTCAGATGGTATAATCTGTCTATCACAACAACTGTGCCAGCATCATGATTACTATTATAGTACTCTTCCTGGTTCCAGATTTCTTTCAGCAGGAGTGGAAGATACTCCCACTGTCACTGAGAATGATAAGCATGAGCAACATATGCTGACATAAGGCCAATAAAAACTAGAAACTTCATCAGTCATTGGATTCATCAGTAATGACTTGAATACATATTCAACTTTCTTTTATTTCCTATTTTCTCCCCTCACACCCTTTTATTAGGCTTATCCAACACTGTTGGTTATAATGACTCAGAATTGCACTATGCACAAAAAATGGGATGCTGCCATTTTTATGAATGCTTCAGGGTGAAACAAGTTTGGCATGTAAGTGTTTTTCCACCTGATATTGTAACTGGTTTATAGGAGATGCTGCTTCTGAGATTGAAATTCTTATAGTCTTCTTCCTATGGCCTATACAGATAGCAAATCCAGTTCCTTAATGAATGAAACAACTATCTAGAAGACCTGAAAAGCCAAATGCTGTATGTTCCCATTTTTACCAACTAATAAACTAAAATGTAGATATAACACTTTTCTTTTTTGATTTTTTAGAAAAAAATTTATTCTTTCTTGTAACAATATGCGACACGGATGAACGAAACACATGTACATTTGACTCTAAACCACCAGGGAGTTTTGGTATTTAATTTTGGAAAAGACCCATCAAACAATCACCACCAACTCATCATGTGCTATGAAGCATCATGCCTGGTAATAGGAAAACACTTGAAGAGGTTAGACTATACATAAATATTTGTAGCCTGCTGGGGTGTTTTCCCAATTGTAAAATTGTTAGAGAAAATATGAAGAAAATGTGCACCATTTGCTTAGAGAAAGAATTCTTTATATTCTATGCCAATGTCTCTTTCTTCTTTTACTTTCTTACTTTTTTTTTAGTACTAGGAATTAAAAATATTTGGTTCAGCCTTATAAGCGTAGAATATGATCCAGTGACAAAATATAATTGTGAATTTGTCTAGCTTTAATCTGTTTTAACTGTTTTCTTTACCTCTGTGCACAATTGGTTCCTGGGTAAAGAACCTCACTTGTTACCACCCACCTTCTTGATTGGTATTGACTAAATCATAATATGGGTCCTCCTGGGGGATCGTCTGTTGAGTAAAGTTATTTCCTTTATTGGATCCTTCCCAGTATGGTGTCTATAAAACATTCTGAATTTTTTGGTTGTTATCAAAACAGTCTCCTAAGCCCATGGTCTGGGTTCTGATTTGGATTGGAGAGTTGCAGTTTCATAAGGATCAAAAGAATGTGCATTTCTGGAAAGAAGGAACATTTTTTGTGGTCATGGCAAATGCCACCGGACATCACCAGTTTTAGACCTAGGGGCATCTGAGAAGAATGTTATATTTTTCCATATTTTAGCTTCTTGCTTTTTGAAGCTACTAGGTTCCTTGAGTCAGTGGCATGTTCTTATACTGGAATGATTTTGTTGCTCAGGATGATTATAGATATACTTGGTCATACTTCAGCCCCCAATATTTGGGAGTTCCCTGAATTAAATGTGTATACTGAATCTGGCCTATGTAGTTGTTGAAAATGAGAAATTGGATACAGATGTATACAGTCTCTGCTCAGTTTCAGGCACTACTCCCAAAGTTAAGAAGGGGACAAAGGGAGGATATGCATAAAGACAATTTGCCAAGAATCAGGGTGCATCTTTTTTTCTGTGTCTGGTTTAATGAATCTCAGTATTTTCTTGAAAGAGATAAATGGAAATTGTGGGGGAAAGCATGGATGATTTAGTGGTGGAATAAGGAGAAAGGAATAAAGATAAATGAATACATAGATTAATTTGGTGGTGGATCAGGAAACTTTGGTAGAAGATATACATTTCTAAAAACCCCTTTTTATATTATTTATTTTGAAATAATTTCAAACTGGGAGAAAAATTATAATACAAAAAAAAAAAAATCCTTCCATATTCTCTCACACAAGTTCTCCAAATGTTAACATTCTACCACATTTGTTCTCTCTCTCTCTCTTTTTAATCCTCCAGTGTGTATTTTTCAAAAAATAAGAATACCCTCCTACATTACTAAATGCCAACATCTAAATAAATCGATAGTCATACAACACTGTTATCCAACCCACAGGCTGTATTTGGATTTCACCAACTGTACCAATTATATCTCTTGTTCCTTTCTGGTCTAGCATCCAATTCAGTTCATAAGCTACATTTAGTTGTCATATCTCTTTAGGCTCTTCAACCTAGAACAGTTCCTTAGTGTTTCCCTGGTTTTCATGATCTTGACTTTTTTTTTTTTAAGATTTTATTTATTTGAGAGAGAGAATGAAGACAGATAGCGAACACTAGCAGGAAGGAGTGGCTGAGGGAGAGAGAAAGGGAGAAACAGACTCCCTGCTGAGCAGGGAGCCCGACACAGGGCTCAATCCCAGGACCCCAGGATCATGACCTGAGCTGAAGGCAGACTCTTAACCAACTGAGCCACCCAGGTACGCCTGACCTTGACTTTTAAAATAGTAAGGACTTTCATTTTGAAGGGTGTTGCTAAACCTGGGGCCATCTGATGTTTCCTTGGGATCAGTATCAGGTCCAGCTTTCTTGGCAGAAATACTACAGAAGTAAGGCTATGCTCTTTTGTGTGTGTGACATTAGGGTATGCACAGTACCTAACCATCCCTCACCAAGCATGTTATTGTCTGCCACTTTGCTCCACTGTAAAGTCACCATTTCCCCCCTTGATAATTCCCCCAAGTATTTGGGGTTTGGAGAGGCATTCTAAGTTTATGTTAATCTTTTTCTAAAGCAAAGCTCCATCTAGAAGCCTTAGTATTAACTCAAGAATCTCTTCTGAATAAACCACCACTATGTTGCCAAATCTATATTTATTATTTGGCATCATACCAGTAAGGTATTCCTTTGTGTTAGTCTGGCTTCTTCAGAGAAACAGAGTTGCTATAAACTGAATATTTGTATCCCTCCAAAATTAATATCTTGGAACCCTAATCCCCATTGTGATAGTATTTGGAAGTGGGGCCTTAAGGAGGTAATTACAGTTGTATTAGGTCATAAGGGTAGGGCACTCATGATGGTATTAGTGCCCTTATAAAAAGAGGAGGAGACATGGGATCTCTGTCTCTCTGTGCACACACCAAGGAAGGGCATGTGAGGACTTTACCAGGAAAAGAACCCTAACCATGAACCCAACCATACAGGCATCCTTATCTCAGACTCCTAGCCTCCAGAACATTTGTTATTTAAGCAGCCCAGTCTATGGTATTCTATTATAGCAAATAACAGATTAAGACAAGAATAAATACACGTAAAAAGACTTATTACAAGGAATTGACTCCTGTGGTTATGAAGGCTGAGAAGTCTGCTGATCTGCAGTCAGCAATCTGGATACCCAGAAGAGCCAATGGTATATATTGTTCCTGTTGGAGTCTAAAGGCCTGAGAACCGGGAAAGCTAATGGTATAAGGTCCAGTCTGAGTTCAAAGTCTGGATAACCAGAAGAGCCAATAGTATAAGTTCTAGTCTAAGTCTGAATCCAAAAGCAGGAGAAGGCCAATGTCCCAGCTCAAAGACAGGCAGAGAAAGTGAATCCTCCCTTCTCTGCCTTTTTTGTTCTGTCAGGCCTCCAACAAATCAGATAAAGCCAATCCACATTAAGAAGTCTGTTTTATTCATTCTGCTGATTCAAATGTTCATCTCATCCAGAAACACCCTCACAGACACACCCAGAGTAATGTTTAACCAAATATCTGGGCACACTGTGGCCAAGTCAAGTTGACACATAAAATTAACCATCATTAGGTCCAACCCTGGTCAACTTGGAACCCAGGCAAATCTCCTTAAACTGTACTGAATCTCCAAATAAAGGCAATAACAAGGTCAAAATCCCACCTAACATAGTACACCTGTCCTGCACACAACCAAAACCACACTAACCCCTTTCTCAGAAGAGGAGGTAGAGTCTTTGAGTGATGTGTAATCTTCTCTTTGATAATGAGTAATTTAAATACAATAATTAACGAAGGGGACTCCTAGGTGGCTCAGTTGGTTGAGCGTCTGCCTTCAGCTCAGGTCGTGATCCCGGGGTCCTAGGATGGAGTCCCACATTGGGCTCCTTGCTCAGCAGAGAACCTGCTTATCCCTCTGCCTGTCGCTCCCCCTGCTTGTGTTCACTCTCTCTCTTTCTCCCTCACAAATAAATAAATAAAATCTTTAAAAAAAAACAATACTTAACAAACTATTACTATACAAAGTTAATAATACTTAATTGCTATGATATAAAAATAAATCTTATAAGGGCATAAGAAAGGGAAGAAAAGAAAGATTTTATATATCAGTATATAATAAAATAGGGAGGAAAAACTCATGACAATTACAGTCCTCATATCTATAACTGCTCACATGATAATGGTTGATATTTATAATTAACTTCTTCCACTACCCAGTCCACTTCCTTTGCCATCAACAAACACCTCAACTGGTTATGGTTTGCTACCTGGTGGGGTAACTTAAACCTTCATTCCGAAGAGTATGGGTCATTAGTCAGTCCTGCCTGGATTGGGTTGTTATAGTTTTCCATTGACCTTACTCACAAGTAAAGGTCATACTAAGAAATGCCCCAAGCGGTCTTGCATATTCCAGACATACTCTTCCTTACCTCCATTGTGGACTAACAGTCCAAATTTTCTTTGGTAATCAGGATCAGTCACCCCAAACAGCATAGTAACTGCCTATTCTTTGCCTGTTGATTCACAACGAGAAAGCCCAAAGGGGCTAGATGACAGTCTTAACTTCCAGTTCAATGGAGTCATTGCTGTGTCCCCTGCTAGAAGCACCTGTCCCTTTGGAACTAAGACCTCTAGGCCAGCAGAGCATAATATCATGGGAAGAGGAAGTAAAAATTTTGCTAGTGGGTGGGGCACTTGGAGTAATAGAGAGAAGTGCCACTCCCGCTTCCACCCCTTGACTCCTGGACCCATATACTGGATGCTGACTCAGAGCATATATAACCTTCTGGAGAACCTTACTCCAGCCCTGCAAGGTATTTCCACCTAACTGGTGTTGTAACTGAGTCTTCAAAAAGCCATTTCACCATTATATCAAAATAGCTGCTTCAGGATAGTGAGAAAGATGGTAAGACCAGTGAATTCCATGAACATGGGCCCATTGCTACACTTCTTTTGCTTTGAAGTGAGTTCTTTAATCAGAAGCATGCTATGTGGAATACCACGATGGTGGATAAGGCATTCGGTAAATCCATGGATGGTAGTTTTGGCAGAATAATTGCATGCAGGGAAGGCAAATCCATATAAAGTAAGTGTCAATTCAAGTAAGAATAAAATGCTCCCCTTTCATGATAAAAGTGGTCCAGTGTAATCAAGCTGCCATGCACCATATCGGGAACTCAGTGTTAGCTGTTGATGCTGGCAGATTGGACACTCAGCTGCGGCTGTGGCCAGGTTGACCTTGGTAAGTGGAAGTCCATGTTCCTAAGCCCATGCATAACCTCCATCCCTGCCACCACGGCCACTTTGTTCTAGAGACTTCCCTTGGCCTTTCCCACAATAATAGCCCTAACTCCACAGGTCCGGGAAATAATGTGGGGATCCTGCTAGTGGCTGAGTGTGTCTATTCCAATTACGTATTCTGGAACTGGGGAATTAACCACAGGATGGGTTTGAGGACACACAGAGCATACTATGAGATGGACTTGAGCTAATACTCCATTGATCATTTGATCTCCATAAACCCCTGCGCTGACTGGTGGTCTACAATGACATTTACGTTTCCTGGAATTCATGTCAGTTCAGAGCCAGTGTCCAATAGTCCAGAAAGACTTGATTATTTACTTTTCCCCAATGAGTTACCCTGATAAAAAGCTGTAGGTCCCTTTAAAGAGGGATGGAAGAAATATTACGAGTATAAATTTCTGTCAGGCCTCCGCTTCATTCAGCTTCTGGGTCAGTAAACTGGCTCAAGTCTGGGAATTGATTGAGGGGCTGTGACTGTCTGTTTTATGTTCAGGTTAAACTTTTGTTCACTTGACCTAGAATTTTTCTGCTTATACAGATCAAGTAGAATTTAGTTCTTGTTTTTTTTTTTTTTTTTAATATCTATTCCACTTTTAGGAACACCACAATCAAATACTCAATGCCATAGGTTTATGTAAATCAGACTATTCTAATTGCTGCTTTGTTTCTGTCACCCATTATCATAACCATGCCAAACTTGCCTTTGGTGACTGAGTGCTGTTACTTGGCCCCTGCCTGCCTGAAACTCAATTACTCCCATTGCATTTTGATTTCCCAATTCAGTGACTAGTTCTCATTGTAAGGTCTAACCTATAGAGAGGAACTATCATAGAGTTCTTCAAGGATGCCAGGATTCTCCTTAACAATTTATTTCTCACAGTAATGGTGAAAGGCAAGCCTTTAAAACCTTCCCAGTGTGAGTGAGTAGGTCTTAAATGACAAATTTACTCTAACATTCCAATTTTTCTAAGGCTTTGAATCCTTTTCCATTAAACTTAGGCAGGTCTGGCATTTCTAATTTGTTCACTATAGGCCGCATTTTAGTCCATGTTTCAGCCAACCAAACAAACTGTGAGAGTCTTTCCTAAATCCCCAATCTGCAACATTAAATGCAGAATCTCTGCTTAGTGAGATTTTATCAATAAATTTACCCTGATCCAAATTTATGTTCCTTCCAACATTATCCCACACCCTCAATATTGTTTCACACACATACTCCACAAATTTCTGTCTCTATAAATTAGGAAACTTAAATAGTTCTTTTGGAATATAGTATACTTCTTCATGAGTTATACTTCATACCTCACCTTTAGGGGCCTGCTGCAATGAGTCTAGTTATAGCCTCTTTTCGTGCCTAGTGCAGCCATGGCTTGTGGTCCCAAGAAGTATCCGAAGAATGTAGCAGCTCCAAAGCATTGGATGCTGGATAAACTGACCAGTGTGTTTGCTCCTCGTCTCTCTACTGGTCCCCATAAGCTGAGAGAATGTCTCCCTCTCATCATTTTCCTAAGGAACAGACTTAAGTATGCCCTAACAGGAGATAAAGTAAAGAAGATCTGTGTGCAGCATTTTATTAAGTTTGATGGCAAGGTCTGAACTGATATAACTTACCCTGCTGGTTTTATGGATGTCATCAGCATTGACAAGACTGGGGAGAATTTCCATCTGATCTATGACACCAAGGGTCATTTTGCTGTTCATTGGATTACACCTGAGGAGGACAAGTATAAGTTGTGCAAAGTGAGAAAGATCTTTGTGGGGACAAAAGGAATCCCTCATCTGGTGACTCATGATGCTCGCACCATCTGCTATCCTGATCCCCTCATCAAGGTGAATGACACCATTCAAATTGATTTGGACACTGGAAAGATTACTGATTTAATCAAGTTTGATACTGGTAATCTGTGTATGGTAACTGGAGGTGCTAACCTGGGAAGAATCGGTGTGATCACCAACAGAGAGAGACACCCTGGTTCTTTTGATGTAGTTCATGTGAAAGATGCCAATGGCAACAGCTTTGCCACCTGACTCTCCAACATTTTTGTTATTGGCAATGGCAACAAACCATGGATTTCTTTTGCTTGTGGAAAGGGTATCTGCCTTACCATTGCTGAAGAGAGAGACAAGAGACTGGCAGCCAAACAGAGCAGTGGGTAAAATGGTCCCTGACATGATGTGATTGGAAGGTGATTGGAAGTCTTTATACTTAATTAAAGGTCATACAGCACACACACACACACACAAAATGAGTCTAGTTATAGGTCAAAAAACAAAGAGGGTTTGTGGGAGTGGGTCATGAGGAGAATCAGCATTGTCTTGCATGGCAGCTACATCAGAGGAGGCCATTACAATTTCCTCAGACAAGGCAGGGTTAATCCCCTCAGAACAGGGTGAGGGTGGAGTGGGTAGAGAAGCTGCTGCTACCACTAGTAGTGGGGAAGCCACTACTACTGGGGTGGGGAGGCCGTTTCTCCTGATTGTGAGGGGGTGGAGAGGCTTCTTTCACTGCCAAAGAAGACTCATCAGAATTTAGGGGCTCAATGTCCCTAAAGCTTCATCAGTCTTCCCACACATCTTTATTCCAACTCACAGGATCCCATTCTTTCCGCATCAGTGTACCTACTTTAACAGTAAACACCCTGTGAGAGTGGGTGTTCAAATTATAGTGTAATTCAGCCAGATGCAGGATGAGATTATGTGTTTTATTTTCAGCAATCTCAGTCCTGCAGTATTGGAAATAGGGATCTCTTTTCAGAGCACCCAAAGAAACTTTCAGGTTTTTATGCCTAAGCTGAGAATTTGAATCCCTGAGTTCATCCTCTTCTTTCACTATTTTGTCCAGCTAATTGGGAGCAACAGAAATCTCAATATATTTCTCAGTTTTCCAGAAATGTTCAAAAGTATAATATGCACAGTTTCTCAGCCCCTTGCTTCTTATAAATGGTTGATTAGGAGTCTAATAGTATCATGGACTATCGGTGCCATCTTTACTTCTGGAAATAGAATCATTAGTGTCTCTAAATTTAATCAGGTTAGAGATGCAATTCTGGAAAGCCTCGAATCAACCCAGAAAAATCATCCTTAAAATTCTGTTCTAGTCTGGGTTCTCCAGAGAAACAGAACCCATAGGATGCAAGATACACTCACACACACACACACACACACACACACACAGATATAAAGAGATCATAAGGAATTGGTTTATGTTGTTACTGAGGCTGAGAAGTCCCACAATCTGCGGTAAGCTTGGAGACTCAGGAGAACTCTTGGTGTAATTTTGGCCTGAATCTGATTACTAATGGTGTAAGTTCCAGTCCAAGTCCTTTTCTTTTTCTAGTCAGGCCTCCAGTGGATTGGATAAAGCCCATACACTTTAGGTAGAGCAATCTGCAGTCCTCAGTCTACCAATTCAAACATTAATTTCATCCAGAAATGCCCTCACAGACATGCCCAGATTAATGGTAGGCCAAATATCGAGGCACCCTGTGGTCCAGTCAAATTGACACATAAAATTAACCATTATGTTCCTTCTCTCTCATTCATTTGTATCAGTATGGATGTATAGATTCTTGTTTTTTCAATGGATTTCATATATAACTATCATTATTTTGGTGCTCAAATTGTCTCAGATTTCGTTTGTGACAGCCACTTTAAACTGATATCTGTGTCACTTGACATGCTTGCATTTTCTTTTAGGGACTTTTTTTCTGGCATAACAAGCTATCCCAGGCTCACTTTATACTTTCTTTCCCCAGCGCTGAAATTTAGCTGTTTCTCTAAGAAGGTCTGGGTTCTTTTAGGAAAAGATGGTGTTTAGAATTGAAGATCTTGGTGTTTAATGTGCTTATTGTTATTGGGATGGTATTGTTGCTAGATCCACTCAGCAGAAAAAGGTAGGAAAAGTATCTGTATATGTATTTACATACACATATATCTATGCTTTTAATTCTACCTATGTATGTGTATATGTATGTATATGTGTGTGTTTTAAAAAATGAGTTTCCACCAGCACACCAATACTCTCAATTCCCAGCCAGCACCTAACACACTGACCTAAAAATTTTCAAACACTCTTGCTTTCTATATTTGTAAATCCCTTCTCTAGCCTCAAAATATTTACTAACATGCTCAGTTTCACCTGTATTTAACCAGTCTTCCAACCATACCAGCCACGTCGTCAAGATCTCAGCCTCATGTTTCTTTTTCAGCTTCTCTGCCATCTCTTTGGCCCTTGGGCATGCTTCCACCTCCACATCTCATGGTCAGACTGCCACCTCCGAGGGGAGGGAACAGAAAGGAGCTTCAACAACTCCTTAATATTGTATTTTTAAATATAGTAAACACTTTGAATATATAGATTTAATATTCACAGATTCAGATAATTATAAGTATTCTCCAAGGTCTTTGTAAGAGTTGATAATTCTGCTGAGGCATGAATTTACATTAAACATGCAGCGCTGTGGGCCTTGCAGATGCCACCGCCCCGGAGCCGCCCTCGCCGCCCAGCCATGGTCAATCCCACCATGTTCTTCGACATCGCCGTGGACGGCGAGCCCTTGGGCCACGTCTCCTTCGAGCTGTTTGCAGACAAAGTTCCAAAGACAGCAGAGAACTTCCGTGCCCTGAGCACTGGGGAGAAAGGATTTGGTTATAAAGGTTCCTGCTTTCACAGGATTACTCTGGGATTTATGTGCCGGACTTCACACGGCAAAACGGCACTGGAGGCAAGTCCATCTATGGGGAGAAGTTTGATGATGAGAATTTCATCCCGAAGCACACGGGTCCTGGCATCCTGTCCATGTCAACGCTGGACCCAACGTGACCGGTTCCCAGTTCTTCATCTGCACTGCCAAGACCGAGTGGTTGGATGGCAAGCTTGTAGTCTTTGGCAAGGTCAAAGAAGGCATGAACATCGTGGAGGCCATGGAGCGCTTTGGATCCAGGAACAGCAAAACCAGCAAGAAGATCACCATTGCTGACTGTGGACAGATCTAATAAATCTGACTTGTGTTTTATCTTAACTACCAGACCATTCCTTCTGTAGCTCGGGAGAGCACCCTTCCACCCCCACCTCCTCGAAATACCCCAGAATCTTTGCGGGCTCCATGGTTTCTTATCCCCAGGTCTAGCTGGATTGCAGAGTTCAGTTTATGATGATGAAATAAAACCTAAACCACAACAACAACAACAACAACAAAAACATGTCAGGCTGTGGTTAAGAGAAAGTCACTTATTCCCAGTGCTCCATTCACTGGGTGTTATACGCACAGTGAATCATGGAACACTACATCAAAAACTAATGATGTAATGTATGGTGATTAACATAACATAATAAAAAAATAAATAAATATGTATTCCTGAAAAAAAAAAAAAGAAAGTCACTTACTGTGGTAGTTTTAAATATATCCACAAATTCTTTGCTATTCTTCCCATCAAGAAGTGGAATCTAATTCTTCCCATGAATAAGGGCTGGCCTTAATGACTTGCTTTTAACAAATAGAATATGGCAGAAATGATATCACATTATATCCAAGGCCAGATGCTATAAGGTGATCTGTCTCTTTTCCTCTTGGGATGCTTTCTTTTGGAACCCAGCCCCACACTGTGAGGAATTCCAGGCCATATGGAGAGTCCATGTCTAGGTGTTTTGAACAGTATTCCAGCTGAAGTCTCAGCCAAAGGCCAGCATTAACTACCAGACACGTAAGATGACTCCAGTCCCCAGCCATTGTCTGACTATAACCAAATAAGATACCCTGAGCAAAAACTGCCTAGCTGAGCCCAATCAACCCCAAGGCTCCTGAGAGAGAATCATAATGAAACATTTGGGTTTCCTTTCAGCTGCAGAGTTTGAGATGGTTTATTACACAACAGTAGATAACTAGAACATTTATCTAATGACTGTGTCTATCCACTTGTCTAGAATCTGATCTGAACACAGATTTTCCATTTATATTTTAATATAGTAACTTACTTAATTCTTCTAACAACTCTATCAAGTAGACATTAAAATCCCCAATTTTTAGAGTTGATAAGTAATATGTTATCATGGAAACTTGAGAAATTAAGTCTTAGACAATGTTAAGGGTCTGCTGCAATTCATTTTTGTTTTTCTTTTTCTTTTTTTTCAGGATCTTAAACCTTGATTACCTCAAGGACTTTTTCAGTCATTCCCTTTTACTTTTATGCAGCACTTGAAGCCACATAGCATCACCTTCTTTAAGAAATTTTCCTTTTTTTCTAGCTTCCACAACATTACAGTGGCCTATTTTTTCATTCACTTCTTCAACAACTTCTTTTCTGCCTTCTTGGCTCTTCTTTCTGCCCCCAGTTTCCCAAGGTGACATTTCCCAAGGTGCAATCTGAAGTACTCTACTCTCTTTACAGTCTTTCTCAGAAGTCTTCTTCTCTCACTATAATTATCATTTCTAAACAGATAAATTTCCCTATCTGAATTGATAGCCCTGATTTTTTTCTATATTTGTATTTTCTGGCTCATCATTTCCTCTTTAAAACCTCAGTGTCATCCCAAAATACAATTAGGACAGAACCATACTTCCAACTTTCTTTTCATCCTTTCTCTTATATTTGACACGACCTCTACCCGAGCCATTGCCTGCCTACTGGTTGCTAGGCTTCCAACCTCCTTCCCTAACCTGTCATATTTATTAGTACCAGCTCATATCACTAAAATATTTTCATATTAAATCCTGATTGAAAACTTCCAATGTATATATACATTTGGTCCTATATGTATAAAGGACATAAAGATTCTCCAGAACTGGACCACAACTGTTTTACTAATTTGTCTCATCCTCACCTCTCAAATGTAATTCCAGTATCAGTCGGATGCGTCTATTCACTGTCCCTTAAACATTTCTTGTCATGCTTACCTCTTCAGCTTTGCTTCCTTTGCTTCCCTGGAGTTCTCTCATTTTTTTGTATTTGTTCAACTCTAACCCTCAAGGTATTCTTATCAGCCCAAGTGGTGATAAAGGGCCTTGAAGAAAAATAAAACAGTATTAAAGGGAGATACGTATGTACGGGAGGTGGGAAGTACTATTTTATAGAAAATGGCCAGGGGATTCCTCTGTCATAGAGGAGATCTGGAAGAAATGAAGAGAGATCCACAGACATATCTGAGAGAAGATTATTCTAAGCAGAGGAAACAGCAAATGCAAAGGCCCTGCAGCAGAATGTGCTTGGTATGGTCAAGAAACAAGGAATACTGCAGGGCTAGAGTAGAATGAGCAAGGGAAAGGATTTGGAGATGAAGTCAGGGAGGTTGGGGTACCGTTCTTCCAGAATGGTGATGGTTATTCCAAGGACTGTGGCTTGACTCCATGTAAGAAAATCATTGGACTGCAGGCTTTGGACGTAGTGTCATCTGGTTTATGTGTTAGATCAGAACTTTGATTATCATGGTATCCCTTCTCTGGAAATGCCAGGAATCTGGCAATTTATAAAATCAGGAAAACCTCCTTGCTTTTAAAGAAACCCATCTAACCTATGGTTTATTTTACTATAAGTTTAAATCATAGTATATTCAATATTTGGAGATTTCAAAATTTTATGGGCTTGTTTCTTAATTTTGTTCTGCTTTTCTTTTCTTTGATTTTACTGTTTTGTAACATAATTTTATTCTCCAAAGTAATACATATACATAGTTTAAAAGACAAATATTGGCACAAGTTTATAAAAGAAATGGTGTTCTTTTCCTTTCCCTTTCCTACCTCTGACTCCTGCTCTCCCATGGTAATTACTTTTAATTCTTTTATCTTTGTTTATAGTATACCTAAGTAATATATTTATACTGCCATTCAGGATTTTTTTTTCCAGTTTTAGATATTATCTGTTAATTTCCTCCAGAGAATGTAATGATACAACTCTATCATGTATCTCTCTTGTGGGCTACATATATGTTCTCATTTCCCTTCCACCTTTTCCCTATATAGTTTTTTCAGTTTTTGGATAGGTCAGTATTCAGTGTTTATATTATTATAGCCATGAAAATATTGTCGAACCATGTTGTATACTATGATTATTTTCTTTGCTTATATAACTTTTTTCTCATTTCTCTTTCTTTCTTTCTTTCTTTCTTTCTTTCTTTCTTTCTTTCTTTCTTTCTTTCTTTTTCTTTCTTTAATTATTCCTATTTGGTTCTTTTATAGTTGCCTGTGTACCTATATCATTAGTTCTTTTCAAACTCTCCAAATGCATTTTAAAATCAGTCCTACATTTTTTTTTAATATGGTCAAATGCATCAGGTAAACTGTCAGTTCTTTTCTCTTTTTTTAATTTGTTTTCTTGAAAAGCCATCCCTTCTAGAACCCTCTGTACTTTTGCTCCAATCTGGACAGGGTGTTCTCTAGACCTGTTGCCTCTTGTCACCCTTGGACTTCCTCATCTTTCTAGCACTTCATTATACCATCATCCCAGAAATAATACCCTTTAGCTCTCTCTTATATTATAGCCCATATTTCTTGGGTCTTTTTTGTTGTTGTTGTTATACCATATTTTCCATTAGCTTCCTAAGAAAGATGTCATCAAAGGTAATTTTTTTTTTACCTTACATATCTGAAAATATATTTATTCCACTGATAATTTGGTTTTGAACTCTGGGTTACAGATCTCTTTTTTTTTGCCCTTAGTTAGAAAGGCATTGCTTTGTTATCATCTAGCTTTTTATGCTGTTGAGAAATTTGATATTTGATTTCTAATCTGTTATTACATTCTGGTGTTTAGTTAGCATGAAGGGACAGACTTTATTCACCTTCTCAGCTAATCTTGTTCTAGGACATTCGCTGTTTTCATAGATATCTTGTGTCTCTAATTTCTCACCATTTCTAGATTTTGCAGCATAAATTATCCTGCTCTTATTTGGCATTGCTTGCTGTTGGGACTTAAGTTTTAACTTATCTGCTCTGTTATATTAGAGACCACTCAATTACCTATATTCCATCTTCCAAAATTATGTTTAAATCTCTTGTTTTCTTTATTTTTTTCACTCTTTCTTCTTGTGGGGTTTATACTTCTTAGAAACTTATTTGTATTGATTTCTGGACATTGCAGGGATTAAATATGTGTTCAATATGCCATGTTTGACAGGAAGTTAAGGATTTCAGAATTTTAAGAAACAAACCTATCTTTCTACCTTTGTTTAAAGAGCTTCAATTTCCATATACAGTCTATCTATAAAGCAAATTCCCTAATAGTGCAAAGTAACATCTGCCAACATAAGAATGCTAGATAGGAATTGAATTCATGAAAATCAAATCAACACATTAGTCAGGGTCTAACATGACAGTACTAGGCATCAAGAGGATATTAAAGAAGTATATGATATGGTCTCTTCTTTTAGGGTGCTTACCATCTTGTTGGGATGATAAGGTACACACACTATCATATGAGAGAGTTAAAGATTTCATTAGAAATATAAAAAAATACTAGAAATGGACTTGAACAAAAAAATTGATGGTTTAATTAAGTGGAATAGATAAGGTAGGCGCTTCTGAGAAGAATGGGAATGTATGAATAAAGGTATGAATATAACATAAAAATGTTCTAAAAATAAAATACATTTGCAACACTGACAGTTTCTTACCTACTTTGTCCATTTTACGTAATCTTTTTTGGGGGGGGGAGGTTGAAGGTAGTAGCAATAATCAATTTCAAAGAAATGTTAGTGACCTTAATTATTTACAGTCATTGTAGGCCTCAAAATGGGGTTTTCTTCAGACATTCTTTGAGTCTTTCTGTTTCAGCTACATGATTCGAAGTGGAGATCAGCCCCTGTGTCTGGCAAAGCTAGACTTAATTGGATTAGCAAATGCAAGTCTAGAATTTTAAATACCAAATTTGTGCACATTCTTGGCACTCTACACCCATTGGAGGCATTTCGGAATGCTTAAAAGTCTCCAAAGGGTCCAGACTAACCAATCTACCCACTTGGGGCAAAAATTTCAACCTAAGGAGGCTACATTTTCATTTTAAAATGTTTTCCAATTTCTCAGTATACCACTGCAGTTTAGCTCCTTGCTTGTGAGCCTAAGTGTATCAGAGAATATACCCCCTATTCTTTTTTCTTCTATCTCCCTAGATAGTTGCTAGGCCTTCATTTATCCATTTGCCATTTCCCACATTTGATAAATGAATGCTGAATATAATTTTTGTATTCAAACATGTGAGTTCTCATCCAAATGTAGTCCTCAGTGAGGCAAGAGAATGTTAATATCCCTTTCTCCCTTCCCTATCCTCATCTTTACAATCCTGGGAGTTTAACTAGCTTGCTTTATGAAATTTAACTCTGCTGAGAGTCTTCAGTCTTCTCCAATGTTTAATTCAAATCTACTGCTCTGCCATAAAACCTTTCCCAATTCTAATATATATTTTACCCTATATTACCTGAATTGTGTTTTATTTACCACAGACTCAGGCATTTTAGCGTGTACTATTTCTCTAATAATACGATGTGTATTTGATGTGATCAGTCCCCATAGATTGATCAAGAAATAAATTTCAAGAGGCACCTGGGTGGCTCAGTCAGTTCAGCATCTGACTCTTGATTTTGGCTTAGGTCATGATCTCAGGGTCCTAAGATCAAGCCCCATGTCAGGCTCCGTGCTGAGCGGGGAGTCTCCTTGAGATTCTCTCTCGCCTTCTGCCCTTCCCCCGCATTTGCATGCACTCTCCCCACTCTCTAAAATCAATAAATCTTTTTAAAAAAAGAAATTTCAAAGATGTCATATTACATATAGAATATAATTTTGCTGATAATTCAATCCTTTATTGGACATACACAAAGTGGATCAATTGGTTTTACTACAACTGATTCTAACCAATTATAACCATGTTTCAATTGCAATAATCTTAGTTAAAAATAACCATCTTTCAAGACATGTATGTTCCCCCCAAAAATACATTATATAACTAGATTTTTGAATGTGAAAAATATTTCCACCTCAGAAGTTAATTTTCCACCCCAGAAAAATATTTCCATTTCAGGTATCTTGAAATTTATGGATAAAATGTTTTCAGTACAGAATTGTGTGTTTGGTGAATGGAGATTTACAAAGAGAAAATGAACATCAAAACTTCAGCTTAATCTTCAGCAGTTCTTTGCACAAATCCTCCCCTTGTACCCTAACTTTGAAGACTAATTAACACATATATCATTTTGCCTTTGCAGTTCTTACTTTCAAACACTCTCTCGGTTTTATGTTACTCTGGATTTGAAGACCAGTCTCTCTGCACTTTTTACCAAAAGAGCAATAGACAAGGGAAGGAAAGAAGGGAGGAAAGGCAGAAGGGGTGGAAAAGAGGAAGGAAGGAAATCACTCAAGTCGTATTTTTCATTGTGTTTTGTAGTTTTCCTAAAGATGGTTATGGAGGAGGGGTTAGAGTCTGAGCTTGGAGCCTTTTCTAGCTTCCAGTTCATTCCTTCTTCATTTTTCTGGAGTTATCAATAAGTGTTTCCTTTTGTCTTACCTAAAACACATCTATTTCTATTCAGATGCTGGAAGCACAGCTTCTCCTCTGAAATGGGCTTTTAAAATCTTGTGTTTAATAAAGGTAGTCCTCTTCTTGCATATGAATTTTCTATTAGCTGCCAAGAAAATTGAAGTTTCTTGATATCCCTAGACTTAAAGATTCCTTAGCTTCTTTTGAACATCCTTAGAAACAACCTGGACACCCACCTTATAAACTTATATTAAAGTAAAAGACACTTGGGTCTTGGTTCCATGAGATATCCTGTGACTATGTATACCTTCAATACCTCAAGATGAACCATCATAAATATGGCCTTTTGTGGCAGGAAAAAAAATATGTTGGGAAACTTGGTAACTTCAAGAACATTGCTTTGTGTTTAAAGTATTGTGTATTGTTACCATAGTAGTTAATATTTATTAAACCTTTACTTGGGCTATGTACTGGTCTATCTCCATTCCCTACAAAGATCCTGTAAAGTCACTGTATTTGTTTTCTGCTATAACAAATTACCATAAACTGGGTGGCTTAAAACTCACCTATATTCTCATAGTTCTAGAGGCCAAATCATGGAAACCAAGAGATCTACAGGACCGTGCTCTCTTCGAAGACTCTAAGCAGAATATCTTTCCTTGCCTCGTTCAGCTTCATGTGGCTCAAGCATTTCTTGGCTTGTGGAATAATTCCAGTCTCTACCTTCATCTTCACATGGCCTTCTCTTTTCCCTATGTGTCTCTCCTCTGTGTGTCTCTTATGAGGACACTCATCATTGGACTCAGAAAATCTTGAATCATGCCTCAAGATATTTAACGTAATTATATCTGCAAACACCCCTTTTCCAAATAGGGTCATATTCATAGGTTGTGGGGGTTAGAACATGGACATGTGGGGACAACCATTCAACCCACTACTGTCATTGAAGCTTTTTTTAATGGATGAAGAAACTAAAGTTCAGAAAATTCACATAACTTGGTCAAGATTAGATAAAATTTAATCTGGATTAGTCTCTCACCAAAATATGCGCTATTTTTATTACACTGTCTCTTATGTGAAGCTCTGGATTGCATGTATATCTTGAGTAGAGTTGGAAATCTATAAATGTGGTGAATCTCATTCTCTTTTCATACTAGGCATGCTATTATCATCTTAGTGCCCCTCCAAGTAAACCTATCTTTACCAGGAAACATGCCAGTGGAACTTTTTTTGAGAATATGCCTGAAGCACACTTTTCCCAATTATCCCAAGTTAAAACACTAATAAAGAACATCAATTCCCCAGCAAACCAATCACTGCTGTAAGTGGCATTTATATCATTCTCTTTCAAATCAGCAGAAGAAGCAGATGGCTTAAGTCATATATTTGGGCGATCAGCAGGCCACAATTTTCTATAGATGAATGTGAACAGCACTTTTAAAAACATAATTTTTATGGCATTGCCGGAAATGGCCAGCAATCCCTGTACCGATGGATGAAAGATTACTCCAAACTTTGCTGTGAAAGAGAGGAGAAGGCAAGGGGGTCAATGCTCAGAAACGAAGACCCTTTGCTCTTCTTTGCTCCTGCCTTTACTGGTCCTTCAGGATAATCATAAATCTTTATCACTGTTTCTCAAGCATGTGATCTGTGACAAGGGGTCTTACTGGAACTAGGAGAATCTGTTTATGGGAAAGATACAATATGCTAATCTGCTATGCTAATCTGTGTGTTCTAGTGTTCTATGAGTTCTGCTAAACATAGTCTAGGGGACAATGCATACATTTCTTAGATCACAGGGCAGCTGTTTGGGCTAAGAAAGCTTTGGGGAAGGCAATTTCCACCACATTCCTATGGCAGAGAAGTCACTAGACCTCAGCATTCCAAAGGCCTGCGCCCTTCTCCGAAACCTTCCCTCACCCCCAACGACCTCCGTGTTACATTTTAGCAAGCCAGGTATTATGGATGATTTCATGCTCTATATTAACCCCAACATGGCATGTTTTAATCTTAATGGTTCTTTATCACCAAAATTCAGAAGACACCCTTAACTTGGTACACATGACAAGCTGACCTAAACCCAGATGTTCTGAGCTCACAACCTTTCTGAAGATTTTAATTTTAGGCTTAGCTGCCATTTTTTTCTGACCTATCAAATAGAGTTATTTCAAAATAACAGACATTTTGTTTCATTCTTTGACCCAAGAATGGCAAATTTTCATCATTTTTTTATATAAGTTTATTATTTCCTAATTCATTTCAGCTCTTTCCCTCAGCAGTTGCACCAAAGTGCATTTTCACAGAGAATTTCATGGTCTTTTTTTAATGAAAATTAATTCAGTGTTGTATGCTTTTGATTTTTACAACTTTAGTCCCATTTTATGGCTGGGGAAGTTGGTTCAGAGACAAATGACTTTTCATAAATTATAAGGCAAGCTCTCATCAGAGACTTGCTGGTTGTTGCTCTTAAGACTATGACTGACTTTTGTCAAATGTAACCCATATAAAAATAGACTCTGATTTTATAACTTATAGTCTTTCCTCTCCTTGCAGTTGTCACTTTCCTCAACATCTGCTTAGCCCTTCAGGAGTTCCCCTGCAGTATGTTAATTTCACAATTACTTATTTCATGATTTTATGTCTTTTTGAGATTCTTTATCTAGACTGTAGGCTGAGAATCTTTTTTGCTTTGAATCCCTTTCCTAATCCCCCAAGATGCCTGAGTTATTATTCTATTCCCACTAGAAACCCAGAATGTTTGCTGATATTAGTGTCTGAAGTGAAGGTTGCTCATTTCTACTGCTTTAGTCTAGGCTTCTTTACCATGGCATTGTATGTATTAAAGATTATGGACTCTGGAGTCAGGCAACCTAGGTTCAATTCCAGCTCTACTATGTACCTTGGTCAAATTACTTGTCCTCTGTGTCCCTTAGTTTTCCAATCTATAAAATGGAGATAATAATGGTACTTATATGACAGGATTTGTAATGATTAAGTAAGTTAATACTAAAATGAGAATGATGCCTAGAATGTAATGATCATTAAATATATATTTATTGAAGAAGTAATTTTCCCCAAGATTTGTGCCGCTACCACATGTTGTGTTTCTGCCCCTAATCTCGTTCCCCACCAATTCACTTGTGACTACAGTCAGAGTGATCCTTCTAAAGTACAAATAGGATACTCTGCTTCTCTGCTTAAATATCTAAATAGAATTTCAGCTTCCAGCTGTCATGGATTGAGCTGCCCAGGTGCCCCCAATCAACCCAATTTTTTAAATGGCAAGTGAAGTAAACAAATTTTATAAAAGACAAAATACAAATGGCCAATAATCATGTAAAAAGATGTTCAACATTACTGGTCATTGCTGGAAATACATAAAATCGTAATGAAATACCATTTCATAACTATAGAATGACTAAAATTAAAAGAACTGATAATATGAAGTATTGGCAAGGATGGAAAAACAAGAATTTTCACACATTTATGGTGAGATATAAAATGGCATGACCACTTTTAAGAACAATTTGCAAATTTCTCTAAAGTTGAACATACTTATAATATGACCTAGCAAATCTTTTCTTAGGTATTTCTGCAAAATAAATGAAAACTTTTGTCCATAAGGTGACTTGTACATAAATGTTCATAGCCACTTTATTGACAGTGGCCAAACAACCCAAATAATAATGAGTTCTAGTAAATGAGTGGATAAACAAATTATAGTACATCATAAAATCAAATATTACTCAGCAAAAAAAAAAAAAGAAACTATTGATACATAAAACATGGAGGAATTTCACAGATATGCTGAGTAAAAAAAAGTAAAAATTCATATGAAAAAATTCTACTTACATGAAATTGTAGAATAAGTAAAATCAAACCATAAAAGTGAATAAAAGCAGAACAGTTTTTACCTGAGTCAGAAAGTGAGGGGAGCAAGAGAGGAGATGACTACAAAGGGGCACTAGCAAACTTTCCCAGGAGATGGAAATGTTCGATATCTTGATTGGAGTGTAGGTTACACATGTATACATTTGTCAGAATTTTTTTGATCTTAAATGTATGCATTTTATTTAATGTAAATTCAATTCAGTTCATTAAAAAAAAATTAGATCTTTCATATCCTGACTTCCATCCCCCTCTGGAGCCTAATCTCTGTTTCATCTTGAACTTTAAGTTTTCTCCATTTTGGGTACTTCTTGCCTTCAAGTTTTTGCATAAACTGTCCCCACTACTTGATAATCTTTCCACTTTTTCACCTTTCCTTCTAACCCCAGATTGGTTAGGTGCTCTTCCCATCTGTTTCCAAGCCATTCTAATATAATGCTCAATAGATAATATATTCTGTACATGTTATTACATGTTATTGTTTTTGCTTGTTTAATTATCTGTCTTTCCTGTTAAAGTCTAACCTCCCTGAATATAGGAATTGTGTCCGCTTTGTTTGCCACCATACCTATCATGGCCTTGGCTTGTAATTGGCACTTAATATATATTTATTGAATGAGTAAATGAATGAACCAATAAATGAACAAATGAGCTTACATAAACGTCCTGAAATCTTTAGGTAGATTCTGTGATTTCAAGGTTCTGTTCTCTAAGTAAAATTAATTGAGGGCTTCCCCCTCTAAGTGAGTGTTATTTTTGGTATGGCACCACACATTTTATTATAGGTATTTTCTTCTAAATTGTATTTCTCAGAAGCCACCATTTTTGTAGGAGCAGTGAGTCACAAAAATGCAATTCTTGGCTCTGCTTTTCCCCAATATCCCGGCCCCCCAGCTAGCCAGACCAAACATTCCTTATTGACCATGTTTTTGATTGTGTACAGGATTTCTGTCGGATTTAGATTGTCTATCAAGATATTCAGTAATCTTTCACTCTGAAAAGTATAGCATAATTTTCCTTTTTTATAAGGTTCTCTACCTTTTTGCAAACGCTTTTTAAAAAAATAGGTGCAAAAAGAGAGAGTTTGACTTCTTCTTTGCCAATTTGAATACCTTTTACGTCTTTTTGTTGTCTGATTGCTGTTGCTAGGACTTCTAGTTCTATGTTGAACAATAGTGGCTAGAGTGGGCATCCTTGATGTGTTCCTGATCTTAAGGGAAAGGCTCTCAGCTTTTCCCCATTGAGGATGATATTCGCTGTGGGTTTTTCATAGCTGGATTTTATGAACTTGAGGAATGTTCCCTCTATCCCTATACTCTGAAGAGTTTTAATCAGGAAAGGATGTTGTATTTTGTCAAATGCTTTTTCTGCATCAATTGAGAGGACTATATGGTTCTTCTCCCTCCTCTTATTAATGTGTTCTATCACACTGATTGATTTGCGAATGTTGAACCACCCTTGCATCCTGGGGATAAATCCCACTTGGTCGTGGTGGATGATCCTTTTAATGTATTGTTGGATCCTATTAGCTAGGATTTTGTTGAGGATTTTGGAATCCATATTCATCAGTGATATATGACATGATACTTTATGTGGAAAATCCAAAAGACTCCACCCCCAAATTACTAGAACTCATACAGCAATTCAGTAATGTGGCAGGATACAAAATCAATGCACAGGAATCAGTTGCTTTCTTATACACTAACAATGCAACTGTAGAAAGAGAAATTAGAGAAACGATTCCATTTACAATACCACCAAAAACCATAAGATACCTCGGAATAAACCTAATCAAAGAGATAAAGGATCTATACTCTAGGAACTACAGAACACTTGTGAAAGAAGTTGAATAAGATACAAAAAGATGGAAAAATATTCCATGCTCATGGATCGGAAGAATAAACATTGTTAAAATGTCTATGCTACCCAGAGCAATCTATACCTTCAATGCCATCCTGATCAAAATTCCAATGACATTTTTCAAAGTGCTGGAACAAACAATCCTAAAATTTGTATGGAATCAGAAAAGACCCCGAATTGCCAAGGAAATGTTGAAAAAGAAAAAGCTGGGGGCATCACGTTGCCCGATTTCAAGCTATATTACAAAACTGTGATCACCAAGACAGCATGGTCCTGGCACAAAAACAGACATATAGATCAATGGAACAAAGTAGAGAACCCAGATATGGACCCTCAACTCTATGGTCAAATAATCTTTGACAAAGCAGGAAAAAACATGCAATGGAAAAGACAGTCTCTTCAATAAATGGTGCTGGGAAAATTGGACAGCCACATGCAGAAGAATGAAACTCAACCATTCTCTAACACCATTCACAAAGATAAACTCAAAATGGATGAAAGACCTCAATGTGAGACAGGAATCCATCAAAATCCTAGAGGAGAACATAGGCAGTAACGTCTTTGACATCGGCCACAGCAACTTCTTTCAAGATACATCTCCAAAAGCTAGTGAAACAAAAGCAAAAATGAACTTTTGGGACTTCATCAAGATAAAAAGCTTCTGCACAGCAAAGGAAACAGTCAACAAAACAAAGAGGCAACCCACAGAATGGGAGAAGATATTTGCAAATGACACTACAGATAAAGGGCTCGTATCCAAAATCTATAAAGAACTTCTCAAACTCAACACCCAAAAAACAAATAATCAAGTCAAAAAGTGGGCAGAAGATATGAAAAGACACTTCTCTGAAGAAGACATACAAATGGCTAACAGACACATGAATAAATGTTCATCATCATTAGCCATCAGGGAAATCCAAATCAAAACCACACTGAGATACCACCTTACACCAGTTAGAATGGCAAAAATGGACAGGGAAAGAAACAACAAATGTTGGAGAGGTTGTGGAGAAAGGGGAACCCTCTTACACTGTTGGTGGGAATGCAAGTTGGTACAGCCACTTTGGAAAACAGTGTAGAGGTGCCTCAAAAATTTAAAAATAGAGCTACCCTATGCCCCACAATTGCACTACTGGAGATTTACTCCAAATATACAGATGTAGTGAAAAGAAGGGCCATATGCACCCCAATGTTCATAGCAGCAATGTCTGCAATAGCCAAACTGTGGAAAGAGCCAAGATGCCCTTCAACAGACGAATGGATAAAGAAGATGTGGTCCATATATACAATGGAATATTATTCAGCCATCAGAAAAGATGAATACCCAACTTTTATATCAACATGGATGGGACTGGAGGAGATTATGCTAAGTGAAATAAGTCAAGCAGAGAAAGTCAATTATCATATGGTTTCACTTATTTTTGGAACATAAGGAATAGCATGGAGGACATTAGGAGAAGGAAGGGAAAAATGGGGGGGCGGAATTGGAGGGAGAGATGAACCATGAGAGACTATGGACTCTGAGAAACAAACAGGGTTTTAGAGGGGAGGGGGGAGGGGGGATGGGTTAGCCCAGTGATGGGTATTAAGGAGGGCACGTACTGCGTGGATCACTGGGTGTTATACGAAAACAATGGATCGTGGATTACCACATCAAAAACTAATGATGTATTGTATGGTGACTAACATAACATAATAAAATTAAAAAAAAAAATAGGTGCTATCTCTCTCTCTATATATATACCAAATATATACGAACAATACAGGTGAAACCTAATAAGATAGACTCTTATTTATTCTGCCATTGTTTCTTGTGTCTTTTATTCTATTTTAACATGTAGTTTCAAAGCTTTTAGGAAAAACTATACTACTATTCGGTCACTTCAAAGTATCAGAGAGAAGTATTAGGATCCCCTTCTCAAATAGCTCAAAATCTGGTGAGGACTTAGAAATAACCAAACTGTTGTCTACTCTATGATCAATAAAGTCATGTCCGGGCACTCAGTGGGGGTTGGAGTCTGCAACTCTGTGTACATTATACCTAGTTGTTAAACACTCTTCTAAGTTAGGCATTAATAGTCTTACTTTACAAATAAAGATAATGAATCACAGGACAGTAGTGTTTTCAAGATCACATAACTAATAAGTGGCAGAACCAAAATCTAGGCCAGTCAGAATTTTAAGCCTATGTCTTTTTATGTGCACCACATTGGTCTCCTAAGAGTAGAGAGGGAAGAAAATTAAGGAGTCAAGAATGAACCACAGTTTTCTAGCTAGGTAGACTGGGTAGCAGGTGGTGGAATCCATATTCTGAGTCCAGGTATGCAGTTAGTCAGACAAGTTTGGAGGAAAACATGGTATGTGGAGAAATTTGAAGATTAGTGTTTGATGCCTTTAGGCCGTTAAGTTCAGCTACTGCAGGCAATGGAAATGAGACTTTGGAGCACAACTACAGGCTTGGGTTGGAGATGAAGGTGTGAACACCATAGTACCTATATAGTGGTTGAAACATTGGGTATGTATTGAATCACCCAGGAGGAGTATGAGATTGAGAAGAGGCTTAAATGTCCATCTTCAATTTGTTGGTCTCTAGATTTCTCTTGTAGATCTTATATAAAAATCTCATGCATGTATCAGGGCTTAATTAAACTTGGACTTATTCACTGAATAAATATTGATCAAATTACTGAGTATCAATTTTGTGTTCAACAGTGGGTTAGGCTCTATAGGGAATAGAAAGGAAGAAGATAAATTTCCCCTCTCTAGGATCCTGTAGTCTGGCTGGCAAGTCAGAGTGTATCTACTAGAAGTCATAATGTACAATCTAGAGTGTGGACAGGACCAGCATGCTTTATGTTTGTGGGTATGTTTCAGGGAACCCTTGGGCATCTCATAATAAATAATCATAAGACATCCAAAAGTTATGATATAAACATCATTGATATAAGCTCCTCCCAGTTTACTACTTCTGTTTCTCTTCTTCTCTTTGGAAGCTATTCATCACTTAACAAATAATAAAAACTCCTTTCTTGAACATGTTATGCTTTAAGCCCATTCCTTTAATGCTAAAGAATGCAAGTGGACCTCAGGAAGGCTGGAACTTAGAATTAGAAAGCTGTAGGGAGAGCCATGGATGACCTCACTCCATTTCCCATTCCTGCTTCTCACTGCAGGTCTGATTCATCTTCTCTCTGCAGACGCTCTCTCTGCTCCTAAAGCTGCCTGAAAAAATATGACCACCCAGAGTAGAATACGATTACTAAGCATTTTCTTAGCCTTGAGTTCCTCTTGGTTTTCCTTTCTCAACACTGTGCATGTATTATTTTTAATCCTTACAACAACCATTCAAGACTGAAATTACTCTTTCTACATTATAGATGAGGAGACTGAAGCTGAGAGAGACTATGGCCTGCTAAGTCACTGTCAGCTGCTGGGGATGCAGAAATGAAAACACAAGGCCTCTGCCTTCATGGACTTCATAGTACAACGGTGAAGCAGATATTTATCATTATAGGTGTAGACATCAATTAGTTATTACAAAATTCTGTAAGAAGCACTGTAATAGATGTGTAAACACTGAATTGTAGTAACACAAAGGATGATGCCTGGAGAAGTACAGAGAGCACTGTAGAAAGGACATTTGAACCAACTTGGAAGAATGTGCAGCTCTCCAGATACAAAAGGGGGGGGGATGACATTTCAGGTTTTAGAGGCACAGAGTATTTATTATATATAGGAAAAGCAGTGCTGTCCATGTTTCCCTTTGAACCCATGGCTCACCTTCTGAACTGGCAGCCAAGCTCAGATGTGCTTTATGTGAGCTTGGCTATAGGCCCTGCTGAAATGGTTCAAAATAATCTGATTTCCAGTAAGCCAGAGAAAAAAACACTTGAGACCAATATTTGTTATAAAAATTCAGTCTTGGGGGGTGGAGCAAGATGGCGGAGGAGTAGGAGACCTGGATTTCATCTGGTCTCAGGAATTCAGCTGGATAGGAATCAAACCATTCTGAACACCTACGAACTCAACAGGAGATCGAAGAAAAGAATAGCACCAACTCTCTGAACAGAAAAGCGACCACTTTCTGGAAGGTAGGACTTGTGGAGAAGTGAATCCGAGGCGATATTCGGGAAGTTAGAAGGTGGGGGAGAGGGGGCCTCCGTCAGCCGCTACTGGCAAGTGATAGAGCAGCAGAGCTCAAAATCGGAACTTTTAGAAGTCTGCTCCGCTGAGGGAGGTCACTCCAGTGGCTAAGCGGGGGGTGGAACCCTCGCTGGCACAGTGTGGTCTCAGGACCCTCAGGGTTACAGAAAGACCGGGGGTGCCTGAGTGTGGCAGAGCTCCCAGGGATCGGAGTGGGGAAGCCGGCTGCAGAGACAGAGCTGAGGAGCGGGCTCTTAGCTCAGTGTTGCCATAAACCATGATCCAAGGCACAGTCGGGCCACTGCTCTTCCAGCAGGGACCCAACAAGTGGCAGATAGGGGGAGACTCCTCTTCCTCCCGTGGAGGAGCAGTGCAGGAGCGCACCGCAGGGATCTGCTGGGTTTGGAGACTCCACACGGGGTCGGGTGCCAGAGACAGAAATGCTCAGTCACAGGCCGGGTGAGCATGGAGTGCGGCCGGAGACTGGGGAGGCAGGAGTGATTGACTGCTTTTCTCTGGGGGCGCACTGAGGAGTGGGGCCCCGAGTTCTCGGCTCCTCCGGGGTGGAGATTGGGAGGCTGCCATTTCACTCTCGT
The DNA here is from genome assembly GCF_964656455.1 of Halichoerus grypus. Taxonomy (NCBI): domain Eukaryota; kingdom Metazoa; phylum Chordata; class Mammalia; order Carnivora; family Phocidae; genus Halichoerus; species Halichoerus grypus. Next base: position 25,878,482 of record NC_135713.1, on the reverse strand, counting down.
CCTCCAAAGCTGTACGAAAATCTTGCAAGGAACAAAAGCTCCTGAGAGCAAACCTGAGCAGATGACTTAGCCCAGCCCCGGCAAGGGTGGGGCAATTCCGCCTCTGGCAAAGACATCTAAGAACCACTGCAACAGGCCCCTCCCCCAGAAGATCAGCAAGAACAGCCAGCCAAGACCAAGTGGACTGATCAATGAGAACGGCAGAACTCCAGCACTAGGGGAATACTGCACATAGAATTCATGGCTTTTTTCCCATGATTCTTTAGTCTTTCAAAGTTAATTTTTTTTTTAAACTTTCTTTTTCTTTTCTTTTTTTTTCTTGAATTTTTCTTTTTCCCTTTTTCAACCAACAACCCTTTTTTTTAAAAAATCTTTTTTATTTTTCATTTTTAGAGTCATATTCTATCCCTTCACAGTAGTTAACCTTATTTTTGGTATATATATATAAGTTGTTCTCTCTTTAAAATTTTGGGATACAGTTTCTTCTAACAGACCAAAATATACCCTAAATCTCTAGTGAATGGCTTTGTTCTAGTCTCCTGCCTGATCACATTCTCTCCCTTTTTTTTTTAATCCTCTTCTTTCTTTTTTCAACCATCTTTTTATCAATTCCTTTTATAAAATCTTTTATAATTTTCATCTTTACAGTCATATTCCATCCCTTCATCATATTTACCCTTATTTTTGTACATATATGTTTTTCTTTCTTTAAAATTTTGGGAGGTGCTTTCTTCTGACACACCAAAATATGCCCAAAATCTAGTGTGTGGCACGGATCTATGCACCAGCCTGATCATATTTGATCATATTCTGTTTTTTGTTTGTTTGTTTGTTTTTATCTTTTTCTTTTTTTTTTTTTTCTTTTTTCTTTCTTTCCCTTTCTTTTCCCCCAGTTTCAGGTCTCTTCTGATTTATTTAGTGTATATTTTTGGGGGGTTGTTGTTACCCTGTTAATATTTTGTTCTCTCATTCATCTCTTCTCCTCTGTACAAAATGACAAGACAGAAAAAACCACCTCAAAAAAAAGAACAAGAGGCAGTACCGACTGCCAGGGACCTAATCAATATGGACATTAGTAAGATGTTGGAACTAGACTTCAGAATGATGATTTTAAAAATACTAGCTGGGCTTGAAAAAAGCATAGAAGATACTAGAGAATCCCTTTCTGGAGAAATAAAACAACTAAAATCTAACCAAGTTGAAATCAAAAAAGCTATTAATGAGGTGCAATCAAAAATGGAGGCTCTAACTGCTAGGATAAATGAGACAGAAGAGAGAATTAGTGACATAGAAGACCAAATGAGGGAGAATAAAGAAGCTGAGAAAAAGAGAGATAAAAAACTACTGGATCACGAGGGCAGAATTCGAGAGATAAGTGATACCGTAAGACGAAACCATATTAGAATAATTGGGATCCCAGAAGAAGAAGAAAGAGAGGGGCAGAAGGTACATTGGAGCAAATTATAGCAGAGAACTTCCCTAATCTGGGGAAGGAAACAGGCATCAAAATCCAGGAGGCACAGAGAACCCCCTCAAAATCAATAAAAATAGGTCAACACCCCGACATCTAATAGTAAAACTTATGAGTCTCAGAGACACAGAGAAAATCCTGAAAGCAGCTCGGGAGAAGAAATCTGTAACCTACAATGGTAGAAACATTAGATTGACAACAGACCTAACCACAGACACCTGGCAGGCCAGAAAGGACTAGCATGATATATTCAGAGCACTAAATGAGAAAAATATGCAGCAAAGAATACTATATCCAGCTAGGCTGTCATTGAAAATAGAAGAAGAGATAAAAAGTTTCCAGGACAAACAAAAACTAAAGGAATTTGCAAACACAAAACCAGCCCTACAAGAAATATTGAAACAGGTCCTCTAAGCAAAGAGAGAGCCTAAAAGTAACATAGACCAGAAAGGAACACAGACAATATACAGTAACAGTCACCCTACAGGCAATACAATGGCACTAAATTCATGTCTTTCAATAGTTACCCCGAATGTAAATGGTCTAAATGCCCCAATCAAAAGACACAAGGTATCAGATTGGATAAAAAAACAAGACCCATAGATATGCTGTCTGAAAGAGACTCATTTTAGATCCAAAGACAACCCCAGATTGAAAGTGAGGAGGTGGAAAACCATTTACCATGCTAATGGACACCAAAAGAAAGCTGGGGTGGCAATCCTTATATCAGACAAATTAGATTTTAAACCAAAGACTATAATAAGAGATAAGGAAGGACACTGTATCATACTTAAAGGGTCTATCCAACAAGAAGATCTAACAATTGTAAATATCTATGCCCCTAACATGGGAGCAGCCAATTATATAAGCCAATTAATAACAAAAGCAAAGAAACACATTGACAACAATACAATAATAGTGGGCGACTTTAACACCCCCCTCACTGAAATGGACAGATCATCTAAGCAAAAGATCAACAAGGAAATAAAGACTTTAAATGACACACTGGACCAAATGGACTTCACAGATATATTCAGAACATTCCATCCCAAAGCAACAGAATACACATTCTTTTCTAGTGCCCATGGAACATTCTCCAGAATAGATCACATCCTAGGTCACAAATCAGGTCTTAACTGGTACCAAAAGATTGGGATCATTCCCTGCATATTTTCAGACCATAATGCTTTGAAACTAGAACTCAATCACAAGAGGAAAGTCGGAAGAACTCAAATACATGGAGGCTAAAGAGCATCTTACTAAAGAAAGAATGGGTCAACCAGGAAATTAAAGAAGAATTAAAAAAATTCATGGAAACAAATGAAAATGAAAACACAGCTGTTCAAAATCTTTGGGATGCAGCAAAGGCAGTCCTAAGAGGAAAGGATTTGGCAATACAAGTCTTTCTCAAGAAACAAAAAAGGTCTCAAATACACAACCTAACCCTACACCTAAAGAAGCTGGAGAAAGAACAGCAAGTAAAGCCTCAACCCAGCAGGAGAAGAGAAATAGTAAAGATCAGAGCAGAAATCAATGAAATAGAAACCAAAAAAAACAGTAGAACAGATCAACGAAACTAGGAACTGGTTCTTTGAAAGAATTAATAAGATTGATAAACCCCTGGCCAGACTTATCAAAAAGAAAAGAGAAATGACCCAAATAAATAAAATCATGAATGAAAGAGGAGAGATCACAACCAACACCAAAGAAATACAAACAATTATAAGAACATATTATGAGCAAATATATGCCCCCAAATTAGATAATTTGGAAGAAATGGACATTCCTAGAGATGTATCAACTACCAAAACTGAACCAGGAAGAAATAGAAAACCTGAACAGACCTATAACCACTAAGGAAATTGAAGCAGGCATCAAAAATCTCCCAACAAACAAAAGCCCAGGGCCAGATGGCTTCCCAGGGGAATTCTACCAAACATTTAAAGAAGAATACCTATTCTTCTGAAACTGTTCCAAAAAATAGAAATGGAAGGAACACTTCCAGACTCGTTTTATGAGGCCACCATTACCTTGATCCCCAAACCAGACAAAGACCCCATCAAAAGGTTACAGACCAATATCCTTGATGAACATGGATGCAAAAATTCTCACCAAAATACTAGCCAGTAGGATCCAACAGTACATTAAAAGGATTATTCACCACGACCAAGTGGGATTTATCCCTGGGCTGCAACTTTGGTTCAACATCCACAAATCAATCAATGTGATACAATACATTAATAAAAGAAAGAACAAGAACCATATGATCCTCTCAATAGATGCAGAAAAAGCATTTGACAAAGTACAGCATCCTTTCTTGATCAAAACTCTTCAGAGTATAGGGATAGAGGGTACATACCTCAATATCATAAAAGCCATCTATGAAAAACCCACAGCGAATATCATTCTCAATGGGGAAAAACTGAGAGCTTTCCCCCTAAGGTCAGGAACATGGCAGGGATGTCCACTATCACCACTGCTATTCAACATAGTATTACAAGTCCTAGCCACAGCAATCAGACAACAAAAAGAAATAAAAGGCATCCAAATCAGCAAAAAAGAAGTCAAACTCTCACTCTTTGCAGATGATCTGATACTTTATGTGGAAAACCCAAAGACTCCATCCCAAAACTGCTAGAACTCATACAGGAATTCAGTAAAGTGGCAGGATATAAAATCAATGCACAGAAATCAGGAAGGGCAAGGGAAGCAAGGGCAAAAATGAACTATTGGGACTCCATCAAGATAAAAACCTTTTGTACAGCAAATGAAACAGTCAACAAAACCAAAAGAAAACTGACAGAATGGGAGAAAATATTTGCAAATGACATATCAGATAAAGGGCTAGTATCCAAAATCTATAAAGAACTTCTTAAACTCAACACCAAAGAACAAATGATCCAATCAAGAAATGGGCAGAAGACATGAACAGACATTTTTCCAAAGAAGACATCCAAATGGCCAACAGACACATGAAAAAGTGCTCAACATCGCTCGGCCTCAGGGAAATCCAAATCAAAACCTCAATGAGATACCACCTCACACCAGTCAGAATGGCTAAAATTAACAAGTCAGGAAATGACAGATGTTGGCGGGGATGCGGGGAAAGGGGAACCCTCCTAAACTGTTGGTGGGAATGCAAGCTAGTGCAGCCACTCTGGAAAACAGTATGGAGGTTCCTCAAAAAGTTGAAAACAGAGCTACCATATAATCTAGCAATTGCACTACTGGGTATTTACCCCAAAGATATAAATGTAGGGATCCAAAAGGGTACGTGCACCCCGATGTTTATAGCAGCAGTGTCCATAATAGCCAAACTATGGAAAGAGCCAAGATGTCCTCGACAGATGAATGGATAAAGAAGAAGTGGTATATATATACAAGGGAATATTATGCAGCCATCAAAAGGAATGAAATCTTGCCATTTGCAATGACGTGGATGGAACTGGAGGGTATTATGCTGAGCAAAATAAGTCAATCAGAGAAAGACATGTATCATATGACCTCACTGATATGAGGAATTCTTAATCTCAGGAAAGAGACTGAGGGTTGCTGGAGTGGTGGGGGGTGGGAGGGATGGGGTGGCTGGGTGATAGACATTGGGGAGGGTACGTGTTATGGTGATGCTGTGAATTGTGTAAGACTGTTGAATCACAGACCTATACCTCTGAAACAAATAATACATTATATGTTAAAAAAAAGAAGAAGAAGAAGAAGATAGCGGGAAGGGGAAATTGGAGTGGGGGGAATTGGAGGGGGAGATGAACCATGAGAGACTATGGACCCTGAGAAACAAACTGAGGGTTCTAGAGGGGAGGGGTGTGGGGGGATGGGTTAGCCTGGTGATGGGTATTAAAGAAGGCACGTATTACATGGAGTATTGGGTGTTATATGCAAACAATGAACCATGGAACACTACATCAAAAACTAATGATGTAATGTATGGTGATTAACATAACATAATAAAAAAAATTTATTTTGGCAAAAAAAAAATTCAGTCTCTTTTACTTCTTTAGTTTTCTCTCTCTTTTTCTCTTCCCTGTACCCTGCCCCAACCACAATATAAATCAGCACAGACAACAATGTGGGATTTGACAGTAATTGCTATTAGTTTTGAATAATGAATACATACCAAGACTTGGGCATTACAAAAGTTGTTGTGTTGTACATTATACTTTTTTTAGGATATCCTTAGGTATATTTGTGTTTTCTCTATCTTACAGCCTATCTCATACCGCTCTGCATAGAACTTTTGGAATATCCCACCAATAAGATGACTGTGTTCTGTACAGACTCATTTGGTAAGGTATGGGTTACAGAGTCTTGCATATGTCTCTTCAGAAATAAGGCTGAAATGTAGGTGCTACCTATACACAAAACAGCTCAAGACTGTCTCTAACTTGCTATAAATGAAGAAAAGTACTGACAGTTTTCACTACTTATAAGGTGCATTTTCTCATAGCTAAGTATATCCTCAGAGATGTTTGAATAAAAAGTTTTTCCTTAAGTCATAAGAAATCTTAATAAGCAAGAAACATTTATTACATAAAACATTATATTTAAGTTTCCGTAGAATTGTACCTGAAACTTTATAAACTCAATCTATTCCTTAAGCTCTGAAGAAGATGGATGGGTATTTCTATAGAATGCTCTTTCAGCTTAGCATTTGTCAGTAGGACAATTCAACTTGAATGTCTTTTCCACATGGCATTGTTATCAGAAATAGCCCTATCTTTTTTGAACCCCAGGTCTTGCTGCTTCAGGACATAAAAAGTATTTCATACACCAAACTACCTCATTTTATCTATTGTAACTAAAAATCAACTAGTCCAGAGGGACTCAGGTAAACGCGAGCACAAATGTATTTAATATGTTGCCCCACTAACCTTCAGCACCAATGGAGACTGTACACAATGATGGCATATACATTTTTTTGTCCAGGTAATTTTATGTATATGTAATAAAAAAGTGAAAAAATATATATGGTAAGGTGAGAGTAAGTCTTCTTCCCATTACCCCCAGCCATATAGCACCATCTCCAGAGGCAATTACCATATCCAAACTTTCTCTATCCTACCAGAGATATTATGCACATGTGTGAGTTTATGTACATGACCGTTGCTTTGACACAAATGGTGGCAAATAATATACAGTGTTTTGCATCTTGCTTTTTCATTTAATATATCTTGGAGTTGTTGCATATCAGCTCATGTAGATCTGCCTCATTCCACTTAATTGCTGCTTAGGATTCCATTATTTCATTGCACTGTAATTTATTTACCAGATCTCTATTAATGGAAGTTCATGTTATCTCCAGTTTTTTGCTAATACAGACAAAATGCTTCGGTGAATAAACTTTGAGTATGTATGGGAATATTTGTCAGATAAATTTCTGGAAGCAGAATTGCTGGGTTAAAGATAGGGAATGGAAGTAAAGGCATTTTTGAGTAAAATCTCAGAAATGATCAGAGATTTTGTTCCTTAGCTTAGCTCTATGTCTGTCTTTCTTAGTTCTGTCTCTTTCCTAGGGATTCCTTAGCTGAGACTATAGTACATCTCATTCTACTTTATTTCTAGTACAATGAATTCTTTTGTCTTTTTATTCTATCTGTTCCATCAACCATCAAATCTGGATCAACCAAAAAACATCTGCCTTCTTTGCTACTACACCTAGACTGCTAACTGTTTGGGGGAGACACATGTAATTTGGCTCTATTAGAAACTTATGTTTTCTAAGATCATTTAGAGACTCCATTATACTCAGAAATCCTTTTACTTACACCTATCTTATTGTCCGCCTACTTTCAGTATTGGCCATTCCACTAGCTGACTATATTTATAACTTTCTATCTTACTTGTACCACTACAGGAAATTGCTTGGTTTCCCACTTCTTAGAGAAACACAGTTGACTAGCTAAGAACCCCCTTAATTCCTCTTTTAACCCTCAAAATTTCTACTTGAAATTCTCAGTGATCTCAAAACAAGAGTTTCCCTTTCACTATCCAGTGCTAATCTTGCAATGTACTCCTTATTCCCAGTACCTCTCTACTGATTTTTTGTACTCTCTTGTATAAATAAATTCTTAAAAATCCACTCTCTACCCTTTATTCTCCTCCAGTTATTGCTTCCCATTTCTTTGCAAATATCATTCTTAAGAGAACAGGCCAAAGAATAGATATTGGTACCACTGTTTAAATTCCCATTCACTGAAGAATAGGTCCTGCCTCTACCACAACACCGAAACTACTGTTGCTATGATCTCCAGAAAGTGTCAAATTTCTAAGACTTTTGAGCAGTCTTGGGCATCGTCACACTTGAATTTTCTCCCTTGATTTGCCCTGAACCCCAACCCCTCCAGCAAAATTTCTGTTGTTTTTATTATAATTTCTCTTCTTGTTTTCCTTTCCTTTTTAAAAGTAAACTATTCTGATTTCTTTCTGACTTTAGGTCTTTAGGTCTATGTTCCCTAGGATTAAGTTCTCGTCAAGCTTTTCTTCTCACTTTTTTTTTGTTTGTTTCCTGTTATTATGGCATGAAGTCTAAATTCTTCACTCTAATTTTTTTAATTGAAGTATACTTGACACACAATGTTACATTAGGATTAGGTGTACAGCATAGTGATTTCACAACTCTATACATTTTGCTATGCTCACAAGTGTTGCTACCATCTGTCACTGTACAACACTACATTACAATATCATTGACTATATTCCTTATGCTGTACCTGTCATCCCCAAGAGTTATTCATTCCATAACTGGAAGCTTGTACCTCCTACTCTCCTCTGCCCATTTTGCCTATCCTTCCAACCACTCTCATGTGGCAACCACCAGTTTGTTCTCTGTATTAATGGGTCTGTTTTTGCTTTTTTTATTTGCTTTGTCTTTTTTTTTTAGGTTTTTTTGTTTTGTTTTGTTTGTTTTTTTAAGAGAGAGAGAGGGTGAGCATGAGCAAGCATGAGCAAGGTGGGAGGGGCAGAGGGAGAAGCAGACTCCCTGATGAGCAGGGAGCCCGACGCAGGGTTCCATCCCAGGACCCCAAGATCATGACCTGAATCAAAGGCAGACACTTAACCGACTGAGCCACCCAGGCGCCCCTGCTTTGTCTTTTAGATTACACATATAAGTGAAATCATATGGTATTTGTCTTTCTTTGTCTGATTTATTTTACTTAGCATGATGCCCTCTTAAGTTCATCAATGTTGTCACAAATGACAAGATCTCATTCTTTTTTTATGGTTGAGTAATATTCCATCATATATATATGTTTATATATACACACCACATCTTCTTTATCCATTCATCTATTGATGGACACTTATGTTGCTTCCATACCTTGACTATTGTAAACAATGCTGCAGTAAACATAGGAATGCATATATATTTTCAAATGAGTGTTTTCATTTTCTTTGGGTAAATACCAGTGGTGATCCTTTATTTTAAAAAACCTTGTCCCTTACTTTTTAGCTTCCTGACTCAATCATCTTCCTCTGCACTGAGCCAGTGGCTAAGATGATGATGATCATAACAAAGTGAAGGAGGAGGAAGACTTAACCTGAGTAATAGCATATTTCAAGGTACAGAGGTTCTTCTTTTTTTTTGTTGATGTTGTCATGAGGAATGTGAATTTTGGAAACACTGAACATATTCATTAAGTAGAGATAGAGAAAAGTTGTTCCTTCTGTATCCCATACTATGAAAGGAACATGTGGTCACCAAATGTAATGAAGTAGAACTCCAGGTTTTCACTGTTTTCAACTTTTGAACCTATCTTTTGTCCCAAACCACCAGGTCCCTTTTGCATGTTACCCCCTCCCAGAATACACCCCACACCATTTCCAAGACCATGTTTTTAGACTCATGGCTGTATCTTCTTTTCTTTAGTCTTAGCCATTTGAAACAGAACTCTAATTTATAAAAGTTGTGAAGTATTTGGGGGTAATAATAGTGTCAGTTATTTTTTATCTATTCAGCTTTCTCAAACTTGAAGAAAATAAGCAATTTTGTGAAAATATGTAAATATGTATTATCTTCACCAGCTACTGCTTGACTTTTCTCTTTAGTCATTCTGGAGCTCCAGGTCCAGTTCAAGCTCCTTTCCTGCTGGGCTTGTGTATATCCCCAGCTTTGGTCTCACATGCTGTAGACCATGTGCCCAGCTCCACTATTCCCTTTGCCAGATGCAGCCAGTTTTATAAATGAAATTATACATTTGAACCAGATGAGTTTGGCTTGGTGATTGGCCCTGTACATAGTCTACAATTTGGGTCAGACTTATGAACAGCTTGGTGAATTTGGCATCATATTTGGGGAAGTGTGGATTGTCTTAAAACTCCAGAGAGAAAGCTTTAGGATCTCAGACATTCCATCTTTTGTGGGCTTCCAGAAAAGGCCACCCTCAGCTGGCATGGAAGAGAGGGCTTATTTTCAAACTATTCAAGTCATGTTGTGACTAGAATTTGAAGTCTGGTACAAAACCATGAAAACTGAAGAGATAATTTGCACCGATCCTGGAATAAGCAGCTTCACTCTACTGTATAGTGACTCTGGTGTAGATGGTCCAGGAAGATATTTCTATCACCGAACCATAATTTTATGAAAGAGTTTACTTCAGCTATTTGTATTCCTTAGAATAAATGTCATTTCTAAAATGTGAGAAAAAATAAGTCCAAGTTAGTTAGTTGAGGGAAGACAATGACCTGATCCCTTGTATCAATTAAAAGAGATTTGTAGGTTCCAAGGTATGGGATACCTCTGT